>NC_135094.1:22525000-22752250 GCF_051107435.1 Chaetodon auriga
AGTCGAAATGGTCAATAACTTTACAACTCCATTTATCCTGAAGGAATGCAAAGGGAGACAGGTCAGTTAGAGGTCTTGTTCATCCTTCTACAACTACATTGTTTTACAGTTTAAGTTTTCACCCTCGGTTCTCATAATACAGCGCTTTATATCTGTAAATTTATTTCCAGATTTTCACTGGGGTGCAATATTTAGAATATAAACAGTTTAACTTTAACATCTTTTGTGTGATTTGTCATAAAAGTATGCTAAATACATTTAGAAATTACATTAATTTGGTGACATTTATCAAAAAGAAACATAGCAATATTTACATAATTATAGTAAGTAAACTTAATATGAGTTAATATAGGCACCTGCTCACCTGTGTGGTGGGGGGGGGTGCCATATCTTTTGTTGACTGCTGTTTTCTTTGATCACTGTGATCACTTTGATTATGAGTTTGTGCACAGTATCGTGAGCTGATTTTTGTTTTCCTTTAATGAAAAGTTAAACGGCCCCTGCCTCAGCCTCTCAGCAACTCTTTGTGTTTTGAACTTGCTACATTTTTGTCAACAAAAAAGGCATTAAAAGGAAACATCATTGGACAGCGCAACGGATGTAACGAAGATAAACTACGGCGTTAGGCACTGGCTGTTTATCAGATTTGGAACTGCTGGCAAAGCAAACCACAGCCAGGTAAGCTCACCTGTGGATGTGCACATGAAGCTTTATATTAATGGAAGGAATGTGGCTAGCATATTGACTGTTGTTTGTTCACTGAGAACAAATGCCTTGATGGATTTGGCCACTGTTCTTTATACGCAGCGGCCATCTCTGTATCTCCGCAGATTTTTGTGCTGGATGGTTTTTGTGTATTCGTCCTTCCTTGGTCCGCTTCCCTCTTATCTGTTTTACATGTGTAAAATCGAAAATCAAAAAATACGGCCTGTGTTCTCAAAACATTCTACAGATGTTGGTCCCCAGAGTTAGAACTGAATTAGGCAAAAAGGCTTAAATATACTGCTCCCAATTCTTGGAACAACCTCCAGAAGGATCTGAAACTGCCTGAAATGGTCACCTTGGGAGAATTTAAATCAATTTTAAAAGATCATGAAAATAGCAGTCTTGGCCGCTGTGTCTGTTTTCATTATTTATACACTTGTCCCATTTTAAGCACCGTATTAGTTGTTCTGCTGTATGCTTTATTGGTGTTTTGTCTTTCTGATAATCACTATTGCATTTTGTTGTAAACTGTTTTGCTCATTTGTAGTGAATGCAAACTAAGCGTGTGTGAATTGTAATGTACTGTTCTTGTAACTGAGTCTATGCTGCCTTCTTGGCCAGGTCACTCTTGTAACTATATATATATATGTATAATATATATATAAAGCTTTTGAGAATGTGGTGGAAAGAAACACTGAGAGCTAAAGTGACAGACTCTATTTCTTGGAGCAGTACACTAGAGGTCACCCTAAGGAACTGGTTAGAAGCTGCCAGTATTTTTACCCAGAGAGAGGCTATGTTAAGGCTAAAGCTCTACTAAGGGAGCATTTTGGGAATGAACAGAAAATAGCCTCTGCATATATGGAAAGGGCTCTTTCATGGCCTTCTATCAAAACAGAGGATGTAAAGTGTAGGGGAATTACCTCTAAATTAATGTTACATTCGTTAATATTACTAGGGGCACCAACCTTCGTCAGCTACGAAGGATTTTGTATATTATATCTGTTAAAGCTGATGTAGTGAACGAATGAACCAACAGTAGATCAGTCTGATAATCTAAGGCGTGAACTCTCAGTACAGGGATTGCTTATATCCAGCTCAAAAGGACACCGTCGGACAATGACTTGAATGCAAAAGATTATTTATTAAACACAATAATGAGATGAATATGAATCATGAATGATACGATAGATCATATGGATGATATAGATTAACACAAACACTGCACAGAGGAACTTATGGCAAGAGAATGGTAAAATGAGTTTGGCGATAGTGAGAAGTAGGTTTTAAAGGGAAATGGGGACGCGAATATGAAGTTAATTTGTTGAATGAACGATCTAGAGAATTTAGACAAATTAACAATATCTCAACCTCACGGACCAACTCTTATTCAAAACCGCTTAGATATGCCTACTTTGTCAGCGATGTTCCTGTAGAGGTCTGCTCCGAACTAACACGAAGAGGCTCCGCGCCGTTGTCTGTCACTCTGGTCTGTACAGCGGTCTGCAGGACGAATCAAGCGAACCGCTGATGAGAGCCGGTGTTGGACAGGGATGTCTCGGGAGCTGAGGGTCTTCGGTGTCGGTTACAGACGAGGAACGGCTTCTGATGGTTCTTTAACCCGGACCAGCGGGTCAGCAGCAGGCTACAGGTCTTCGGTGCGGTCCGTTAGTTGTTGGCCGTTTGGCAAGGCTTTTGATTACTAATAATAAGATTGAGAAATTCTTCGATGGCCGGTCGAAAATGTCTTCAAAGTTATTATTACGTGACTAGACTTTAACAACAAAAATAGGAATTCTGCGGCTTGGCGTGGCGAGCAAAAATGAAAGTTTCACGAAGATTAGAAAAGTGCGTTTTCTGCAGAATTAAATCAAGCCACTCTGCGTAGTTGTGAGCAGCAGCAAAAAGACTGAGAAAACGACGGAGCGGAAAAATACTTGAAAACTAAAGACAAAGAACTTAACAAAAAAAAGTAGATTAACTAAAAGAAAGGAAAGACAAGAACTAGAACAAGACGAAAGGGAAAACTTGAAAAGAACTGAACTGCAGTCCGCTACGTGCGACTACTTTATCATCGCTCCAGGGCGTGTCTAATCAATAGGACGTCACGCATGTAGGATGGTTCGCAGACGCGCAACGTGATTTCATCCTACAGAGCGAGAATTAATTAATGATTCATACGAGGGACTCATCTGCTTCTCACTATGGTCAATCGAATATATTTTAAATGATCAATTTTCAATGGTACTTCAACAACAACATGCGCGTTCGCTACATGCGTTAGACAATTCTTATGAATAACGACAACATTAAACAATGAACATGGTAACATTTCCTAATACTAATCCTAACAAACATGATGATTAAGGGTATAACTACTTTAACATGATGAAGGAATAAAGAAGGGCAGACTATATTTGCCGAAATGATTATCGCTATTACGGTTACTTATTAATAAATGTATCCGCTAAGCACATTCAACCTAATTGCTATGAACCTCTAGATGGCGGTATGGTTAAATGGTAGAAACTCAGAGAAAACCTTTGAAATAGTTTAATTCACAGTTTCGTCATTCTGTAAGTTAGAAAAACCAGGAAAGCATTGTTATTGTACTGATCACGAGCTTAGCAATGTAACAACATCTACAGTTAAATCAAACATTGAGATTTGGTTAATTTGGTAGGTTAAGCAAAAGACACACAGACATACAGAACAGTTTGCTTCAGGAATGTTCAATTTACAACCCATCAGCATTATCTGGTTTGAAGATTCCTTTGAGACATGGCATTCGTCCATCCAGGCAGTTTTATTGTCCTCAACTCCCATGGGCTATCAAGAAAGAGTTAGCACCTCCATGGGAACGTCTTGACCAGATGTAAATTAGAAGTAAAAGTGTTGTCAGTGACTCTTGTTGCCCTGAAAGAGTGTGATAAGAGGTCTCTCAACCAGACATCCTGTCTCTGCCTGGGTTCACACCTTTCTGTGAACCTTCCAGATGGTCAATAACTCTTAAAAGTCTGATTGTTTTATCACTACACTTCTCCTGAGCAATGCAAAGAGGTTAGAAGAGGGTCAGCTACAGACCAGTTCTGCTACAAAAGGCTCTCCAAGACTACAGTCTTTTCCTCAGAAGTTGCTCTAATGCCATGGAAGGGGTGGAATATTTGCATGATCTAGATCTGCCTGCCAATTTGCTCACCATTATAAGGAAGTTGCCTTACAAATTCAGAGACAAGTGTAAACCGTAGCCTGTGAGCTACAGGAGAGGCACAACCAGAGACCTATTTTATCACCAATTTTATTGAGAGACAAGTCAAAATCTTAACTAACCCAGTGAAATATACAGGATGCTCCCCCAGCAACAGTAAATAAAGTTGTGAACAAACTCAAGCAACAGCCTCATTCTGGGATGAAAGGAACCAGCTTTGCCACCACTGTAGCTCCTGTAGAAAACAAACTCAGCCCAGAACCAAAGAGAAGGGACAACTTCAAGCTGCAAGGAGGACATGTATTTGTTGTGGAGGTGGACACACATTGGATTTGTGTCCTCAGTTGGAGAAAAGAACCCACAAAGAGAAGATAGGCTTCTTACAAGAAAATAGTATCTGTTTCGGCTGTTTGTGTATACACATCAGCAAAGATGGCAGAAAACCGATTTCTTGGGCAAAGTGTGGTCACATACATCCAAATATTCTTCATATTCCACCAAAGGAAAAGGTAAAGGACTGATCAAGCAGAAAGGAAATCACAGATAACAGTGGAC
Organism: Chaetodon auriga; assembly: GCF_051107435.1. Lineage (NCBI taxonomy): Eukaryota > Metazoa > Chordata > Actinopteri > Chaetodontiformes > Chaetodontidae > Chaetodon > Chaetodon auriga. Next base: position 22,529,469 of record NC_135094.1, read on the forward strand.
AGCACCTTAGTGTCGAGTGGTCTCACTGGGGCTGGTCATCATGATTGTAAACTTCCCATAGTTCCTGTAGAGGATAAGTCCAAAAAGTATAGCAAAATCGTTACCACCTATGCTTTCTTGGATGAAGGAAGTACAGCAGCATTCTGCACAGAGGTACTGATGCACAAGCTTGGCCTCAGAGGTGAGAAGGCACATATTCTTTTGTGGACCATGGGCCAAGAAAAGGTAATGAGCAGCCATATTGTGTCAGGACTGGAGGTGGCTGGCTTAAAATGTGACAATTTCTGCAAATTACCCAAGACTTTCACACAGGAGCGTATGCCTGTCCACAGTGGGAACATTTCAAGACAGAGGGATCTTCAGGGATGGCCTCATTTAAAACACGTTCATTTGCCTGAGATAGATGCAGGGATTGAGCTGCTGATTGGGACAAATGTTCCTAAGACTTTGGAACCATTGAAAGTGACTCACAGTGTAAATGAAGGGCCCTATGCAATCAGGACAATGCTGGGCTGGACTGTGAATGGACCTCTAAAGGGAAAGTTAGGAAGCAATGTTTTGTGAGTAGCCAGAGTTATCAGTGAACAGAGTGTCAGTTGTGAATTTGGATAAACTTTGGCAGCAGCAGTTCAAGATGAATTTCCCTGAATGCAGAGTGGATGAGCAACCTAGAATGTCAAGAGAGGATCACAGGTTTATGTACTTGGTTATACTCAGCAAAGCAAGTGAATGGACATTACCAGATCAGCTTACTATTAAGGAATGAGGAACTCAGCATGCCAAATAACAGGATAATTGTTGAGCAACGTGCCAAGTACCTGAAGAAGAGGCTTCTGAAGGACTCATCGTTCCATTCAGACTACACGGCCTTTATTAATGATCTGGTTGCCAAAGGTTATGCCAAAAGAGAGCCTGAAGAGGAGTTGGAACACTGTGATGGCAAGGTCTGTTATATCCCCCACCATGGCGTTTACCATCCAACAAAGAGGATGATCAGAGTTGTCTTTGACTGTGCAGCAAGTTTCCAAAGAACATCTCTTAATGCTCAGCTCCTACAAGGACCTGACCAGTTCATTGACTGGGGTGGTGACCAGGTTCAGGAAAGAACCAGTGGTGATCATGGCAGATGTTGAATCCATGTTTCACCAGGTAAGGGCACCAGCTGGAGATGCTGATTTCTTGTGGTTTCTCTGATGGCCCAACAGGGATTCAAATCAGGACCTCAGTGACTTCAGGATGATCGTGCATGTCTTTGGGGCAACTTTGTCTCCCAGCTGTGCCAATTTTGCTCTCAGGAAATGTGCAGAAGATAATAAAGAACAGTTCAGCCAAGAAGTGATTGAAAAGGTCCTACATTCTGTGCAAAGGGTGGTTTCCAGCTTAGGAAATGGATAAGCAACAGGCGTGAGGTTATGGCTGCAATGCCTGAAAGTCACAGAGCCAAGGACATGAAAGGGTTGGACCTGGATCAGGATCAGTTACCGCTGGAGAGAGTGCTAGGTGTGGAATGGTGCATTCAGTCCAACAGCTTTAAGTTTAGGATCATCATTAAGGACAAACCACTCAGCAGGAGAGAAATTCTCTCAACTGTCAGCTCCATCTATGATCCTCTTGGAATCCTGAGCCCTGTTGTGTTCTCGGCTAAGGAAATCTTAAGGGTCTTGTGCAGGAGATCACTTGGCATCACTTGGCTCACAAGTACACTGTGCTTTTGTCATGGGACAAGGGTTAGGTTAGGGTGGCACCACTTAAGTCTGTTACCATCCCTCGTATGGAGCTCATCGCTGCCACTATAGCAAGCCACATTGATGTTCTGTGGAGGAGAGAGCTACACATGGACCTTCAAGATTCTGTGTTTTGGACAGATAGTGCATCTGTGCTCAAATATATCAAGAATGAGACTTCAGGTTCAAAGTTTTTGTTGCCAACAGGGTCTCAGAAATTCTGAAAGTTTCACAGTCTTCTCAATGGAGGTATGTAGACACTGCAAGCAACCCAGCAGATGTGGCCTCTAGATGCTTGAAAGTGGATGCATTCCTCAAAAATCTAACATGGGTGTCAGGTCCGCCTTTTCTCCATCAACCTGAGTGTGTGTGGCCTGTTAATTCTGAGGATGTTCATCAGCTTCCATCAGATAACCCTGAGGTCAAGAAAGCTGCTGCAGTGAATGCTGTACAGGCCAGAGGAATTCTCGAGGCTGCAAAATGGCAAAAGTATTAAGGGTCTTAGCCACATTTATAAACTCTGCCCACTGGTCGAAGATGGTGATGGTTCTGAGAGTTGGTGGTCGGCTGAGCAGGTCGTCTATGCCTGCAGAGGCTAAACATCCTATAATACTGGCTAAAGATTTCCATATCTCAGATATGCTTCCGAGACATATTCACTGAGTGAACTGGGACAAGCCAAACTGCGGGAGAGGTACTGGATCACAGGGGCTAGTACAGTCATAAGGCGGATTGTGAAGAGGTATGGCGTTATTTTTACCTGTCTTGCTATACGTGCAATTCACATTGAAGTGGCACCTTAACTGGATATCAACTCCTTTATAAATGCACTTCTTCAGAAAGGAATTAAATGGACCCTTAACCCCCCAGCTGGCTCGCATCATGGAGGATCTTGGGAGAGGTTAATCCGGTCTGTGAGAAAAGTCCTAAACTCTACTTTGAATGTGCAAAATCTGGATGAAGAGGGACTTCACACAGTTCTTTGTGAGGTGGAGTCCATAATCAACAGCCGGCCAATTACCAAAGCATCTACAGATCAAAACAACTTGGAAGCATTGACACCTAACCACCTGTTGCTGTTGAAAACCTTACCATCTTTATTGCCAGGAGACTGCTTGCAGGCGATGGAAGCAGGTGCAATACATGTCGGGAAAAGGTCGGAGATGGATCAAAGATGGTCCAGAGTGAAGCACAATATTGTCCCCAGAGATATAGTGCTTAATAATGGACAACACGGCACCTCGAAATTCCTGGGTCATGGGAAAAGTCCATCAAACCCTTCCAGACAGAAGAGGATTTGTGCGTCATGTGTGGATTTAAACAAAGAGCAGTTGCTTGGATCGTCCAATAACAAAGATCTGTCTATGACAGGAGGCTGAAGCTGGATGAGGAGCAGCTGCTGAACATTGTGACTTTTTGTCCCCCAGCTTGACTTTGATTTTGACTGATAGACTTGCCACAGAATGATGGTTAAAATCCTTTTGACTGAGCCTGAGTGTTGGCTGCTCACCTGTGTGGTCAGAGAGAGAGAGAGAAGGTGAGCGGGGTTGCCATATTTTTTGTTGACTGCTGTTTTCTTTGATCACTGTGATCACTTTGACTATGAGTTTGTGCACAGAATAATGAGTTGATTATTGGATTTCATTAATAAAAAGTTAAACATATTTTTCTGTAACGCAGTGATTTTTTTTTTCCGTTAACTGCATCAGACAAAGGAAGGCCCCAGCCTCAGCCTCTCAGCGATTCTTTGTGTTTTGAAGTCGCTACATACATTTTACTAGAAGAATCGGAAATCAGAATCAGAATCAGAAAAAGCTTTATTGCCAAGTACGATTTTACACATACAAGGAATGAACTATTAAAAAGTAAAAAAAATATAACAATATAAATATATATACACAGTCTGTTTTTCAGAATAAAAGAGTAGTACAGTTAGCAGTGATACAGTAAACAAGGAAGTCCAAGCTGAGCGTTAAAGTAACACATAGAGTTATGGCAACGTCAGTGTGACAAGTAGAGGCTTTAAGTCGGAGACATATTTCCCCAGCTTCACGCCCGTTTCCTGTCAGACAGGAAGTCTGTAATCCACCTGCAAGTGGAGTCAGGCACGCTCAACTTGGAGAGCATCTCCTGAAGTAGAGTTGGGATGATGGTGTTAAAAGCAGAGCTGAAATCCACAAACGGGATCCTGGCATAGGTTCCTGCGGAGTCCAGGTGCTGGAGGATGAAGTGGAGGGCCAAGTTGACTGCATTGTCTACAGACCTGTTGGCTCTGTTGGCAAACGGCAGGGGAGGGAGATGGAGTCAGTGATGTCCTTGAGGTGTGAGAGCACAAGGCGCTCAAAGGACTTCATGACCACAGAGGTCAGGGCGATGGGTCTGAAGTCATTAAGTCCTGTGGTCCTTGGCTTCTTGGGAACAGGGATGATGGTTGAAGACTTGAAGCAGGCTGGCACTTGACATGTCTCCAGTCAGTGAGGTGTTAAAAATGTCTGTGAACACTGGAGACAGCTGATCAGTGCAGTGCTTTAAGGAGGATGGGGAGACAGAATCCAGTCCAGCTGCTTTCTGGGGGTTCTGTCTCCTGAGGAGTTTGTTGATGTCCTTCTCATGGATGGAAAGAGTCGTCACTGAGGTGGGGGGGGCCTTTAAGGTGGGCATTGGTGGAGGTGACTGGAGCTGGAGCTGTTGGGAGGTGTTGTGGGGGATGGTTGCAGGACTGTCCCTTTGTCTTTCAAAGTGGCAGTAGAACTCGTTCAGGTCATTGGCTAGGCATCTGTCGTTGATAGAGTGGGGGGCTTTAGGTTTGTAATTGGTGGTCTGCCTGAGCCCTTTCCAGACAGATGCAGAGTCGTTAGCTGAGAACTGGAGCTGAGTGTTGGAGCTTCTCATAATACAGTCGTTTAGCCTCTTTCACCGCCTTGCTAAACTTGTACTTCGCCTCTTTAAATCAGATTTTGTCCCCAACCTTTGCCAACCTTAGCTGTCTGAGTTTGGCTGTGAACCAGGGTTTGTCATTGTTGTAACTCACCCTGGTGCGTGATGGAACACAGCAGTCCTCACAGAAGCTGATGTAGGATGTCACAGCCTCTGTGTACTCACCCAGACTGTTGGTAGCAGTCCTGAACACATCCCAGTCAGCAGAGTCCAAACATGTCTGGAGATCCTCCACAGCCTCACTGGTCCACTTCCTTGATGTGCTCACTACAGGTTTGCAGAGCTTTAGTTTCTGCCTGTATGCAGGAAGGTGGACGTGGTCAGAGTAGCCCAGTGCAGCACCAGGGACAGCATGATAAGCATCCCTGACTGTGGTGTAACAGTGTTCCAGAATATTCTCCTCTCTGGTCGGGCTGTCTGTATTTAGGGAGTTCGTGAGTGAGGTTACCTTTGTTAAAGTTGCCAAGGACAATAACTAAAGAGTCCGGGTTGGTCTGCTCCACACACAGTATCTGCAGCATGCACTGTGCATCCTGCACATTGGCCTGCGGCAGGATGTAAACACTGACCAGAATGAATGAAGCAAACTCAGGGGGTGAATAAAAAGGTTTACAGTTAATGATAAAAGATTCCAGGTCAGGAGAACAGTGCTGCTGGATCACTGTCACGTCGTTGCACCACAAACTGTTGAGGTAGAAACAGATTCCTCCACCTTTAGTTTTGCCGGAAAGTTCCGTGTCTTTGTCCGCGCAGTAGAGTTGGAAGCCTGCCAGCTGCAGCGCAGAGTCCAGTATTAATCCACACAACCATGTCTCTGTGAAGTACAAAACCACAGAAGAAGAAAAGTCCCTGTTTTTACCCAACAGCAGTTGCAATTCCGCCAGTTTGTTGGGCAGTGAATGCACGTTAGAGAGAAATACTCCACCAGTAACACTGTGCGTAGTCGGCACTAGCAAGACGCACCAGCCTGTTTTCTTCTTATCCAGCTGTGTGAGCAATGGGGAGCGCACCTTTGACCAGGATGTCCAAAACACCCTACCCTAACCCTAACCCACCCTAACCCCAAAACACATTGATGGAGAATTTTCCTGACCCTCGTAAAAACTGGAAATAATCAGGAAAATTCAGGCACTAACTTCAATTCACTTCATTGGGGCATTGATTACTTCAGTTCACAATCTGGCCAATTGCTACATATTACTTAATACATGAACAACATATAAAAAGGATACATCATTTAACATCTGCCCCTGACACATCACGTGAACTGCACTATAACCCAATTTGGTCCCACTACCCTTACCAATGTCCACATCCTCCTTATATTTAGACAAGGCTAGACACAGTGAATCCTTAAAATTACCACAAGGTAGGTACTTGCTTTAAAATATCAGAGCAAGAAGGGTTGGGTCAACAAGTTCCTACATTAAGTGACTAGGTGGTCAGAAACAGATACCTGGTTCAAAGTGAAATGCTGTGAACATCCCGGTAGTATATAATTGAAAAACAAAAGAGCATATGAATTCAGCACTTGGTTTATTAATGTATTTCTTGAAAGACATGTACATATCACTGACACATTATGATTCAGTTGTGAGTTTGAGAGAGGCTACTGTCCTGTGAGACAATTGGTAGGAGAGGGTGATTATGAAAGTGGATGGCAGAGATAGTATAAATGCAGTCACTGGTGGAGCATGTTTCTGTGCCTCTTGGGTGCACTTATGCTTGGCAGATTTGTCACTTTTCCCTCTGTGTGATTCACTAAAATCTGCATATAGTTCAAAGCTCAAAAAACATGACTTTGACCAGTGTTGCCTCCTCCCATTTGGTGAGATACTTGCACAAACTTTAGCTTTTTTGGCAGGTACTCCATCCCTCTCACATTCATTCATTCTTCTTCTTCTTCTTCTTCTTCTCCCTCCTCTTTTTTCCATTGGTGGGTGATGTTTAAGTGAATGACTCCTCATCAATAGTTACAGCCAATGTTCTACATACTGCCAACTGATAGGGGAATGTAGTATACACATTAAATCAGTGAATAGGTGGTTATGCCTCCTGTCAACTTAATTTTGTTTCTTTTTTAGAAAGGTTGCAAATAAAGTAGATTTACAGGAAAATCTCAGAAAATCTTTGTATTGGAGTCAAAGGGGAGCAGAAACAGACGTGGCCACGCTTAGAGGCTGCTAATTCAAATTCTGTAAGTCTCACAGATTTTTCCAGCACATTGTGAGAGAGAGGACAAGTTTGTCTACAACTGTGGAAAAAATCATGCGTCTAGAGTGTAAATTGTGGCTGGGAGGAGCGTGGAAAAACAGAAAATCTGGAGTTTTTTTTAGGCTCTCTGCCACTCTGAGTACTGAGGCTCAAAGGTTGTCATGGCAGCTTGAGCTGGTTGCCATTGACGACAGGGGCAGACAGACAGGGACAGACAGAAAAGCGGAGAAAACGAGCCATTTTCTGCCTCTGCACTGCTCTCACATTTGGGCTTATCCTGAGAGAACGGTAGCTCCTATCAGAAAAACAAAAACATTGTGAGCGCCTTGAGGACTTCCTGAACGCTTTGGTGTAATTTTTGTGTTTCTACAGCAAATATTGTGGACACAGTCGCGAGTTGAAAACAGGGCTCCTTTCTGCTTCTCTCCGAAAATCTTTGTATTGGAGTCAATGGGGAGCAGAGACAGATGTGGCCGCGCTTAGAGGCTGCTAATTCAAATTCTGTAAGTCTCACACATTTTTCCAGCACATTGTGAGAGAGAGGACAAGTTTGTCTACAGCTGTGGAAAAAAACATGCCTGTAGAGTGTAAACTGTGGCTGGGAGGAGCGTGGAAAGAGCAAAAACCTAGACATTTTTAATCGGCTCTCTCCCACTCTAGCGATGATGTCACCCACTCTAGCCTCTAACAGTCCACGCAATACACACCCATTGAAATCTGAGAATTTCTCCAAAAACGCTCATGGTCATTGATGAGGGATTACTCAAAAACTACATGAGTTATCAAAACGTGGCTTAATACACCAATAGACGAGACTTGTGTCTACAATTTAAAGTTTAAATGGAGTCTCGAGGTGAAAGTATGCCGGAGCAGTAGCCAGTAGAAAAAGTGCAAAGATTTTTTAGTTTTTCGACCTCCTCCCATTCATTTCTTATGGGAAACGAATACGTATTCTGTAGAGAAAAATAATAGCATAGCGATCCTGATCGAGACGCACGTTTTGATATAACATTTGCGTGGGTGCTCCCAAAACTGTAGGAGGAGTAGCGAATCGAAATTTGACACGGAAGAGGAAGAATAACTAGACAATTTCCCTGCGGGAAATTTTGAAAGGGCCACGGGGTCTACTGCCCGACTCTATACATATACATTACATTATATGCCCATTATGTCTCTTTCTGTGTATGGGAGCACCAGAGAGGAGCGCTCACAGAGGTACTGAGCCTCAGAGGTTGCCACAGCAACTTGAGAGGCCCTCCCAATCATGCTCTATGAGACACAGCTGCGCACGCACACACACGCCCACTCTCAGCACTCAGGCACACATGCACTCAGAGAGAGAAAAAGAGACAGAGACAGACATGGCCGGGCTTAGAGGCTGCTAATTCAAATTCTGTAAGTCTCACACATTTTAACAGCACATTGTGAGAGAGAGGACAAGTTTGTCTACAACTGTGGAAAAAATCATGCCTGTAGAGTGTAAATTGTGGCCGGGAGGAGTGTGGAAAGACAAGAAACATGGAGTTAAAAAAGGCTCTCTGCCACTCTGAGTACTGAGGCTCAGAGGTTGTCACGGCAACTTGAGCTGGTTGCCATTGACGACAGGGGCAGACAGACAAGGGCAGACAGAACCGCGGAGAAAAGGAGCCATTTTCTGCCTCTGCACTGCTCTCACATTTGGGCTTATCCTGAGAGAACGGTAGCTCCTATCAGAAAAACAAAAACATCGTGAGCGCCTTGAGGACCTGAATCCTGAACGATTTGGTGTAATTTTGTGTTTCTACAGCAAATATTGTTGACACAGTCGCGAGTTGAAAACAGGGCTCCTTTCTGCTTCTCTCCAAAAATCTTTGTATTGGAGTCAATGGAGAGCAGAGACAGACGTGGCCACGCTTAGAGGCTGCTAATTCAAATTCTGTAAGTCTCCAAAAACGCTCATGGTCATTGATGAGGGATTACTCAAAAACAATATGAGCTATCAAAATGTGGCTTAATACACCAATAGACAAGACTTGTGTCTACAATTTAAAGTTTAAATGGAGTCTCTAGGTGAAAGTATGCCGGAGCAGTAGCCAGTAGAAAAAGTGCAAACATTTTTTCGTTATTCGACCTCCTCCCATTCATTTCTTATTCTGTAGAGAAAAATAATAGCGTAGCGATCCCGATCGAGACGCACGTTTTGATATAACATTTGCATGGGTGCTCCCAAAACTGTAGGAGGAGTAGCGAATCGAAATTTGACACGGAAGAGGAAGAATAATAAGAAAAAACACACAGGATAACAATGTAGACAGTAGTGCTTGGGGCTTTGACTAAATGATTGTTAGTAGGCAATTGTTCATTTACTTATTAATTATTATTATTATTATTAACAGTTAATCAAAATGACTAATTAACCATTACTTATTCAGGGAAGGTTAGCTTCACTTGAAAAATTATTGTCAGATACAGGACACCATATCGATGTCAATTTCTTTTTATTATCTTTCTGTGTGGAAACAGCATAAATTACACACTAGGCATGTGAAGGAAAGGAGCTGGCCTGGCTTAGTTGTCTGTGAGTGACACGTGGACAAATGCGTCCTTAGTGGACCCCATGTTTCAAAGGTGCAAGGGCAAGAATGGAGAAAGCATATGGACGGGTTTCTACCAAAATGCCCATGTTGTAATCTACACTTTCAGTTGTTTTGTTGTTGTGAAGGAACATATTTTGCACAGCCGCTGCATTTGAAATAAGGTAGCACTCCCATAATGTTTCTCAGTTTAGGGTCCTCAGTCAGTGTTCAGTTCATGTACCTAAAGTTCATGTGCCATACTCGAAAGCTGCAGACAGGCAAATCCAACACTTGCAGACAGACGACACCAACACGTGCAGACGAGTCCAACAACTGCAGGCAGACAAGTTAGACACTTGCGGACAGACAAGTCCAACAACTGCAGACAGACGAGTCGGAGCTGGTGAACGAGTCAATCTTCAGCTTTAAGACTACGGAGGAGAGGGCCTGGGGTGGGGGGGGACAGATATAGAGGGTCAACATACTTAGAGTGTAACTTAATTGCATCATGTCAATATTTGGTGTTGTAGATTTCTACACTAGTATATTTAACTTGGTATTTTTGACTCTAAGAGCAGCTCTGGAGTTTTAAATTTTTCCTATGTCTCTATACTCTCTATATACTGTACATTGTGAATTTTTAACTACTGCTTGTAACTCAAGGCTGCACGCCGCAAATAAACACACACGCTCACTTTGTCACTCTATACCAGTAAGATTAAGTGAAACAACATAACTGCGTTAGTAATACTACGAGCGCCAACCAGTTTGAAAAATGTCAGTAAATAGTCAGCACCATCAAGTGGGGTGAACTAAAATAGCAGCCACAGTAATACTAACACTAAAATTATACACTGTCTAAAACAGTGGAGAAATAGAATTTGCCCACCCCAAAAGAAAGTATCTAACATTGAGACACAAGTGCCCGTAAAACAAACACTTATACTTTTTTACCTAGCAGCACAACTGTGTCGTTAGCTGGAAGCTCACTGTAATTGCTTGTAACTTACTGTAAAGGCAGCGCGCAACAAATAAACACACACGCATGCTTACTTAGCCTTGTAAAATACACTAATGCACATATAACTCAGGTACAACCCCCACTTACCAGCAGTTGCCCCTTATTGGAGTGAAGTCCTAATGGTTATGTTTTTTCTCAGCAAGTTCTCCCGTGTTCTACACATTAGAGCAGCCAAGATGGTGCCAGCCGCCTATTCAAACGTTCGGTGTCAAGTGCACACATGGCACACAAGCATACGGACTAGAATCGTGTCTATCACACGATTCTAGTCCATATGCTTATATGTACATCTCTTACCAGAGATGGGGACTCCAGTTTGCGACTTGGACTCGAGTCGCACTTAAGTCGCACACAGAGAGATTTCAGACTTGACTTGGACTCGTGCTCAAAAGACTTCAGACTCTACTCGGACTCGTATTTTGGGACTCATTAACAGTCATTATGTTTTCCTTTTTCCTTTCTTTTCTTTTTTCTTTTTTTTTTTGGCATATTAACATTGGGGAAACTCTGAAACGTCTGACGAGCTTAATGTCATTCCCTCCTTTTTGACATGGTAACCATGGTAATTATATTACGCATCGGGGCACCACGCATTAGTACCTCAGATGACACTATGGCGACCGACACACCGGCAGCTGCTGCTGTACCCTTTGTAATTACGTTTGGTTGTAAAAACTTCAAACAAGACGGCACCAACAAAAGAAGCACTGACTGCAAACGCTGGATCAACCACATCAAATTTTATCAGGCACCTGAAAACTCACCCGGATCAGTCACATTAGTGCATATGGACGGTTAGCAAACATGTTTAGCTCAGCATCAGCTATGTTTAACTTAGCTTGCTACCAGCTTTGTAACTGAATATTTGAATAGATGAGTGAATGTTAGTTTGCTTGTCGCACTTATTTGCATGGAGCGGCGTTAACATGACGTTTATTGGGTAACGTTATTTATCTACATTCCTACAATGCCTACAATGCCTTTGACGGGGTGAGGTGTAACATTTTCTATATTTTTGTTCTTATTATGGTCCGACTGAGCCTGCACAATAGGGGGCAAGATATAATGTAACTGTATGTTCATGTTGGAAGAATACAGTCTCCTTTAAAGGAAATCATTCATTGTGTGTTTTCTTCATATATTGCATTGCAGTACCCTGTTTAAAGTGATCATATAACAAACAACTAATCAGTACTGATACTTTATGCTAATAGATAAAGGAGAGATAATAATACAGTAGATGCTCTGAATTTCTTAGATAAAGCTGTGCAGTTTTCTTAGTAGACCGAATAGCAGCAGATGATAGAAGGCTCATTAAAACAAGAAGAGACATGAGAGATTTATTTTTTAGAGACTTGAGACTTGACTTGGACTCGTGACCAAAGACTTGAGACTTGACCAAGTCTCACCCCACAAAGACTTGAGACTTGACTTGGACTCGTGACCAAAGACTTGAGACTTGACTTGGACTTGTAAAAAAAGACTTGTGAACATCTCTGGTTCTTACCTATGTTAACATTTGCATGCATGATATGATATGATATGATATGATATGATATGATATGATATACAGCAACATGTTAAACAGGAATCTTACCTTTAACCTTGCAACTCGACACTCTGCCGCTACGTTATGTTAATGTTACTTGGACAAAGCAGCAGCATTCAGGAGAAGAACCAGCAATGACGTATGTGTACATTGCAGTAGAGAGCTAATCTAATAGTCTCGGATTATATTTTATGATATTTTTTTATGTTGTAGTTGTTACTGTTAACAAATAGGTAGCATGGGTAGAATTTACCCACTATTATACATTTCACTTGCTGACTAATATACTTAAGAAATTTTTAAACCATTTGCATCCTATTTACCACCCTCCAAAATGCTGCAAAGTCTGCATTCCCAGCCACTCTTGCACTTATTTGCCCATTGCCAGTTTTCCCCTGTCTGGTCCTGGGGAAAACTCTGCTCTGCTCCAGCCCTTGTCTCCAGTCCTTGCTCCTCAGTCCTGCTCCCGTGTCTCAAACCTCAGCTCAGCTTCTCCCCACATTCTCTCTGGTCTTTGTTTGGCTCAGCCCTGACTCCTAATCCGTCTCATTTGCCCTGTGATTAAATATCTCAAATGTCATTCCTTTCTCTGTGTCTGCACCTGGGTTCACAAGTTTAACAGAACAGAACAGATAATAAAATTAATACACAATATCATATGCAATATTACTTGGGATTAAACTGTTCTCATTTCCTCTTCTTGCGTCTGACATAATTCCCTCACAGCCAAATGGAACTGGTAGTGTTCTCCAGGTCGTCCACAGTGGCTAACTCAGAGGAACCACAGACATTTCAAGTAGCCAGTCACGCTATCTGAGCAGCATGACAGAAGTACAACATTGCCCATTAAGCAAAGTCATCACCGTCTAAGTAAAGTTGCATTTGTTAGAGGTAATTTTCATTATCAGTGTCCTCACATTTATCATCAACCAGTAAGCATGTATCCAGCAGTGAAGGACATTTCACAGTAGGTTGTTCTGCTACCAATCCACGTTGATCTGGATATGTGTGCTTTTGCATGTAAGTCATCACTGCATACCATCCGCTATCCTTCACATCTATTGGTTTCAAAAAATTGTCTTCACCTCCTTTTTTATCACCAATTATCGTTGCTTCTTGCAACATGAATCTCTTGAATCTTCCATCAGATTCTGTCAGTGAGGTGGTGATAAGCCTATAGTGGAGTTATTGTCCGATCACAGTTTTTCTGGAATACATCACTTCTGAAACAAATGTTGAGCAGTTGTTTTTGAATCTGCCTGCTTACCGAATGAAAAATTACAAAAACTGATCGTTTGTTTAACATGCAAGGTTGGTTCAACACATCAAGAGCCAGCAAAGACAAATGACAGTTTGTTTCTGTGGCATACACTAACTTACTAACTCTAACTTAAACTTCTTGCTGTTACTTGTACATTTACTGTGAACTCTAGATAAAAAAATAAAAAAAAACCCTCTATATTCTCTGTTGTTCATTTTTAGTATTTATTTTCAGTTTATTGTTACTGTAGTTGTTAGGACGTGCCTGTCTTTATTCTTTGTGCCTGTGCACTTTACTGTGTTTTACTTGAAATTGTCTTGTCACACTGTGGGATAGTGGGAAACGTAATTTTGATTCCTTTGTATGTCTGGTACATATGAAGAAATTGACAATAAAGCCGACTTTGACTTTGACTTTGATACATACGAACACAAATATACAAACACAATATATACACTATATTTCCACAAACATAATTTCAACTACTAAAAGCATGCAATCTGCCATTACCTGCATATTTGTGGTACTGTGTGCATATAAATATTTTGATCCTCCCAGACATTGTTTTTTTTTTCTACTTTGAGAAGCTAGTCTGAATGTGCCTATGGTATAACACATAAGTTTTAAGAAGTGGTTAAAAAGCATCTGTTTCTGAATTTCCTGCAGGTCCAGCACAGGGATGTGGTGGCTACCTGTCCTTGCCCATAGGTATGTTTGGCTCTCCAGATCCAAACTTGGATGGGCGCTATGAGCCCTGGATGGACTGCCTGTGGATCATTGAGATGCCAGTCAACAGGGCTATCAACCTGACTTTCAACTCTTTTGACCTTGAAAGCTCCATTACTTGCCGCTACGACTATGTCAAAGTAAAGAACCCACAGACATTGAAATATCAATAGCAAATATGACTTTTGTTAGAAGATAATTTGAGTACTGACCATTGCACAATATATAACTATGCTGTGTTATGTTGTTGCAACAACTCACAAGGAATTATCAGTGAAATCTAGGCATCAGATACTGCATAATGCTTTCATTTGTAGGTTGCTAGTGTGAACTAATGATAACTAACCAACTAATTATAATTTGGATTTGTATCAATTACATTTGTGGATTACAGTTACAAGTCATGATGCCAAGTGTAAAAATCTGACAAAATTTGTCACATAAGTTCTTCTTGTAACACTCGAACTATAGAATACTACCTAGACAATAATAACTACTATGGCAACAATGGGTTTGGTATTTTCTGTTAATTAATGTTTTCAATATATGTGTATCTCTATCAGGTGTTTGATGGTGACAACATTAATTTTCCTTTGGTTGGAAAATTCTGTGGAGAATTCATCCCTTCTTATTTTGTATCCAGCGGAAACTTACTGACTATCCACTTCGTCACTGATAGTTCAGTACAGAGACGAGGCTTCAATGCTACCTACAGAGCAGTGCCATGTAAGACACTTTCTACTCTCTGTCTACTACACCTGTACTTGCTACAGAAACAAGTCTTCCTATTCACCAGCAAAGCTTTATACCAGGGGTCAGCAACCTTTTGCGCTCGTGCCACAGGTGGCATGCCACAGCATAAACACTGGCATGCTGGCACCTCTCAGTGTAATGACGATCCTCGTTTTATGTGCGGCCTGATTTCTTGGGTTTGAGTGACAGCTCTCGCCCACAATCCCCGCAACACTGTAGCCGCAGTCCTGCCAACCCTGCACTTTATGTTGTGAGAATGTTGTGTGCCGAACGTCAAGTGTTGAGTTGAAATACCCATCTGCAGCAGCTTCATTGGTTAAGGTTATAGTTAGGTTATTCTGAGCACCTGTGGTAAACATGGTGAGAATGGTAGAACGTGGGGTGCCCCTATAGCTCAGTAGGGAAGGTGTGCATCTCATATATTGAGACTGTTAGTCCTCTGCAGTGGCAGCAGGTTCGACTCCCGCCTGCAGCTCACTTGCTGCATGTCGTCCCCTTTCTCTATCATAAAGGCTTAAAAAGCCCCCAAAAATAATTTTAAAAAAAAAAGAAAGGTAGATCGTATTTGAAAGATGAAGCATTTTCTGTTTCATGATTACCTCTCTATGGTCATTATCTGAGTGGTGTGCCTTTACAAAGAACAAAACACCAAAATGAAAAAAAGCAAGAAAGAATAATAATAGGATTTTAATATGAATAAAAATAGCTAAAAATATTTCAATAAATATAAACAAAATTAACAACAAAAGTGGGGATGATGTGCCATCACTAACTCCTGGGCCACTACAGAGGCCTTCTGAATCAGGCTGTCAAATTGGATAGTTTTGTGGTTTCATTGGTAGTTTCATTACTTGTCCCATTGCGCATTGCGCACTGTTTCAGTGTCCTGGAGTGGTGCGGATGAACGGGACCAATTAGAATCAGACTCAGAATCAGAAATACTTTATTGATCCCTGAGGGGAAATTGTTTTTGTTACAGGTGGTCCTTATAAGAATAGAAGAGATAGAAGAGATTAATTAGAAGAGAGAGAGAGAGAGTGTGTGTGTGTGTGTGTGTGTGTGTGTGTGTGTGTGTGTGTGTGTATTAGGGGTGGGACTCGATTAAAAAAAAATAATCTAATTAATTAGAGGCTTTGTGATTAATTAATCTCAATCGCAGTTTAATGGTATAACAATATTTGCCACAAGAAGCCACATTTTGCTTCATTTGCTCCAGTGTGGGTTGCCGGCACCGCTTGCTCATACTCGGACCAGGACTGCTAGTACTAACAGCTCCAACGGTTTCTGTGCTCGCTGCAACATGCTTTGCATTCAGGTGGTACCGTAGGTTTGATGTGCTTCGGTGGTAGGCAAATTCTTTTTTGCACAATTTGCACAAAACCACGCTCTTATCTTGCGGCCTTTCTCAATATGCGTTCTTCTCTGTAGCCGCGATGGTGACGTCATCAAGTACGCTGCCGTCCCTATTGCAGAATGACCGTCCTGCGTCCTCCCGTCCTGGAGAGACTGTACTCCCAGGTCGAACTTGCTAAGTCCGAACTGCCAAGTTCGTAAGTCCGGACTTGGTGTACTTGGTATTGAGAAACGACACTAGGTGTGTCCCAATTCAGGGGCTGCATCCTTCGGAGGACCCAGCCTACGCGGTCTCTGGAGGCTGGGTCCTGCGGAGGATCCTCCGTCGGCCGCATCAACTATCGCTAAATGGGACGGTCTAGCCTTCGGAGCATTTCCTGATTGCGTCACGACGTCATAACTTCTTCCCTCCTAACCCGGGAAAAACACACGTAGGGGGTGCAGAGATGCGCCCGTACAGCTCCTATCCCTTGTAAAAGGCGCAAAATGTAGCCTATTATACAACTTACAAATTCACCTGATGTGAATATCTTCACAGCTTCGCGTCGGACGGTTCACTCCTCCGCGTTGTCCATTCATTTCTGATAATGGACACCTCGAAGGGCGTTATCCCGCTTTTACCATGGTCACTTACGAAAGAAATAAATATTAAATCAATTATTAATACGTTAATGTTGGGGGGGTTTTTTACCGTTAAAATCGTAAGTTTTTAACAAGAGGCGGCTGAGTGGACTATTTAATATCGTTGTGACGTGTTGCCAAGGTAACCGGCTCTGGCCACAGAACCTGCAGCTCGGTCGGCGCAACTGTTATATTAGACCTAATCAGCGGAGGGAAGTGACATGATTGCTTAACGTTATGTTACGTGATACAAAGTATCATTTCAGAGGGCAAGTGCACCTCTTACCGCTTGTGTGTGTCCAGAGAATGATGCCAAATTTTGTTTCAAAGACTCAAAGTCCACAGATAGTTTCCTAAATCATTGTTATTACAAGAAATATTATCCACCATTCACTCTGATCATTAAATGTGTTTGAAGAAAACTATAAAATCACTCATGTTGTCTACTGTCTTGCCGTTGTGTTAAATAAACTGTGAAATAACGTATGTTCTGAGTTTCTGTTGCCACGGTTACCAACTAGCGTTTGAGCCAGCGCAATAATTTAGAACAATCAGGCTATTTGACCGGAACTTTTTTATAGTTGTCCTACAACACTTTTTAACGGACACCCTGCAGCCAATCACAATCGAGTATTCACCCAAAATAAGATATTAGTTGACATGCAAGCTTGTAACATTTGTAAGTGAAGAGTTTTAATAAGGCTAACAGTTAACTGAGCTACTCATATCAACAGGTGGCCATTATTAAAAAAAAAAACAATCGGTGCGCAAAGCATCTTGGGATATGGGAGGCCGTGAAGGATAGTAGCGACGCATCCTCCAAATACAGGGAAAAGGAGGACGCATTTGTCGGCTGCATTTGGAGGATCCTTCGAATTTGGACGAATTGGGACAGCCTTCGCGCAGCGTTATGACGTAATCGGCCTTCAAATCCATCCTCCGAAGGATGCAGCCCCTGAATTGGGACACAGCTCCTAGCTCTGACGCGTCTTGTGCATCAGTGTGATCGGTGGACCAGGAACTCGTGCACTTACAAACGTTCCGTGTTGTCTGGAGCGCAAGCTGCGATTAAATGCTTTAATTTTTTTGACGCGTTTTTTTTTGTAATTAATTAATCGTAATTAACGTGTTAAAGTCCCACCCCTAATATGTGTGTGTGTGTGTGTGTGTGTGTGTATATATATATATATATATACACACACACACACACACGCGTCAGAGAGATATATATATATTGGAAAAGTCCGAGTGCCATTCAGAGGGAGGAGTTGTACAGTTTGATGGCCACAGGCAGGAGTGATTTCCTGTGGGATTCAGTCCTGCATTTTGGTGGGATTGATGAGTCAGTGAGAGATGAGTCTCTCACTGAAAGTACTCTTGTGCCTCACCAGCACATCATGAAGTTGGTGTGTGACGTTGTCCAAGGTAGTAGCATAGTCAGCATCCTCCTCTCTGACACCACCGTCAGAGAGTCACACTTCATTCCCACAATGTCACTGGCCTTGCGGATCAGTTTGTTGAGTCTGTTGGCATACGCCATCCTCAGCCTGCTGCCCCAGCACGCACTAGCCACCGCAGACTCATAGAAGATTCTGAGCATAGTCCAGCAGCTGTTGAAGGACCTCAGTCACCTCAGAAAATAGAGATGACTCTGGCCCTTAGTTGCAGATGGTTCTGCTCACATCATGTGACAAAGTTGTCCACAGCATCCCTGTACTCATCCTCATCACCCTTACTGATACATCCAACTATCACAGAGTCATCAGAAAACTTCTGAAGATGGCAGGTCTGTGTGCAATAGTTGAAGTCCGTAGTGTAGAGGGTGAAGAGGAAGGGAGAGAGGACAGTCCCCTGCGGGGCCCCAGTATTGCTGACCATTCTGTCTAACACACAGTGCTGCAGGTGCACGTACTGTGGTCTGCCAGTCAGGTAGTCTACAATCCAGGACACTAGGGGGGCGTCCACCTGCATTGCTGTCAGCTTGTCACCCAGTAGAGCTGGACGAATGGTGTTAAATGCACTGGAGAAGTCAAAAAACATAACCCTCACAGTGCTTGCTGGCTTGTCCAGGTAGCCGTAGACACGGTTGAGCAGGTAGATGATGGTGTCCTCAACTCCAAGTCAGGGCTGATAGGCGAACTGGAGGGGGTCCAAGAGTGGCTCGACCATGGGGGGGGGGGGGGGGGTTGATAGTGATTGTCCAGGACAGGCAGCAGAAGAGTCAGAGGGGGATTCAGTCGAAATGGTTGTTTGTTGATGTCTTTTGTCTTTCTATAAAAAAAATACACAGATTATAAGTATTGCCACAGGGCTGATCAAAACCTTTTCCTATTTCTCCTGTTAAAATTTGTTGTCTTAGCAATTGTTAAGGGTGCAATTGTGTGGGTTGTACGTATTTTAATGGTTGTTCAATTGGTGATAGGGATCTTAAAAGGCTTGCATATGGAGAGACCGGAATTCTGCAACGCACAGTCAAAGACTTATGTGTGATGTTCATCCAGAATGTCTGGGCAGAGTAGTTGGCATGTAAACTGGTAGTGTTTAATGGTAAACGGACTGTATTTATACTGTCTCTCAAAGTGCTTTTACAACACAAATCTGCATAAATGTATATACCTGTACACAGAAGTGGCATTATTCTTCTGAAAAATCTTTGACAAGCAATCAGAAAAACAAATGCCTACCAACTCACAATTAGTTATTTACTGCAAAAGGGCAGTTGTAGAGGAACTTTTGCTTGTGATCTTGTGGAATTTCCAATTGGCTCTCAGAGCTAATGCTTTGGAGTAAGGATGGTAGTTGATAGATTGCCTTAGTGATATGTAATAATAAGTCTGTAAGAAGAATTTCTTTACACACTCTGACTGGTTAGGGTGGATCCACTTTAATATGTATCAGGGTTGTAAAGTGGCTAGTTTAATTCTAGTGTCTTGTTTTTCCAATCAAATTTCAAGATGATGGAGAATGATTCTCAGAATAAAAGTTTCTGGTTTACTTAACTAAAGACTTTCTCTGTGTCCAGGGCGACTATGTATAATAGCTCAGAATGACTGCAAATTTGAACCCAAAAGCACAATGCAGAATGACAGTTGATGGGCACAACATTGAAGGGCACATTTGAATGACAGTTTTACCATTTGATTTGGGGAGTTTGGTGACATGTTCATGGACATGTGCAACCAGGGTTGCTGAGAACCTGACAGTAGTAGACCAGCAGGAGCCTGGTGAGAGCTGTTGTTCTGGGTGCAGACCTGACATGTGGCAAAAAAATAGTGTTCTGCTCCATAGTGGCCAGCCAAAAACAATGTCTCAGGAGAGCTACGGTATGTGTGGTGATGATTTGTCAAGATAGAAAAACTCACAAGAATTGAGCAGGTCAGTGTTAATACTGTGAGGTGTGTTGAAGGCAGTTTTCCACTCATTCCCCTCTCTGGTACACACATTCACCTATGTGGCAGACACAAGATGATATGCACTTTGGTGCTGTCACTCTGCTGATGAGAGACAAGTCCATTCTGTTGCACTGTCTCCAGGGAGTCACTCGGGGCACTGGAGGCTGGGGCCAGGTATGAACCCAGGGGTGCCAGGCTGGCAAGCATGGCAGATCTGACTGACAGGGCCCTTTCTTTTCCACTCCTGAGGATGACCATCAATGCAGGTGGCTACGGAACAAAACTCAGTAGAGTACAGTGAGCTGGGTTCAATTGCAAATTGGAGCCCTTTGCTGCATATCATCCTTACTCTATTCCCCCTGTCTTGTGTCTCTCTAACTGTACTATCAACATAGCAAAAGCACCTGGTCCATTGAGGCTGTACTGTAAGAAAGCAAGTGAGAACCCAAAAGCACAACACACAGATTTGGCAGGTTAAGATAAAAGTCCAACTTTACTTACAAAGGCAAACAAGGGTCAAAATCACCAAATATAGTGAGGGTTAGTATATGACTGCCACACAGAGCAGGTGAATAAATTGCTTTTGGCTGAAAACAAGACACATGATGGTTTGTATACTATGAAGAAATCAGTAATTGATTGAACAATCTGCATGTCTGCAATTTGCTCAGGATTAATTATGGATGGGATGACTGCAATCTTTTTCACAAGGCACAAGAAAGACTGTAATGACAAAATATTGACTAAATAAGACAGCATTAAAAGACACTTATTGAAATATGCAAGGCAGAAGCACATACATAAATCTGACAGTGATTTTTATCTTTGTATTATGGTGAAATGGGTGTTTGTAGAACTCAGCAGGTAAAAATCACAAGGTCCTAGTGCTTTCCTATTAGGCATCAAGTTGAGAGCAGCAGAGACCTCTCCTGGTGTTAGTGGTGATTTATGCATATTAGCCTCTTCCTCAGTGAGATGTGGTAGGTTGATGCAATTGAAAAGTAGCTGGTCTTCTTTGTCTGTGTTCTTATCTGCTGAAATTTGGCATTGAACTCTCTAAAATTTAATTTATATCCATGCGATTGTGACATCCCTGCTGAAAAAATCTTGTATTCTGCACTAAGTTATCACAAATTTGTGAATCACAAGTAACTACAATACTTTGATATTTTGGTGCATTTTCCAAACCTTTCTATTTATCTGCCTTCCCTCAGTGGTTTGTGGCGGGACTCTGAATGCCACAACCACCACTCAGACCCTGACCTCACCGTCCTTCCCCCATGCTTATCCCCCTTATACCTTCTGCCGGTGGATTGTGGATGCTCCTGCCCAGGAAACCATCCAAGTGTCTATCCAGACCTTTGTCCTCCAGCCCAACCAGAGCTGCTCAACAAATTACTTGGAAATGAAGGACTGGCCAGTGGTGAGTTCAGACAAGGACTGGAACAAAAAGTGCTGTTATCATAGCCCCCAAAATGTATACTGATGGGACAAATGAGCAACAGTTATAAGAATTTCTGATAAATACACTCTTAACTCTGTGTAGTATATATAGTATAAAGCTTGGTGTACAGATATATGATACATTTATGTATGTGATATATGTAGGTATTGGTAACGGATAATATATGTGTATAATACAATGCTATGGATCTAATAATAATGGAAGTGTAACTAATAGTAATAGCAGTTCAGTTCAGCACAAAGACTCCGGGGAAGAAGCTAAGTTAGTAACATGCCGTGGTAAAACATGAAAGCGTGCAGGTGGAGAGGCAGAGAAGAACAGAGGAGCTCAGTGTACCATTGGAAATCCCCCAACAGTCTAATCTTATAGGAGCATAACTATAACGTCTGGTCCAAGGCAAGCCTGAGCCAGCCTTAACTATAAGCTTTATCAAAAAGGAAAATTTTAAGCCTTCACTTAAATGTAGAGACAGTGTCTGCCTCCTGCACAAAGATAAGTCTGCCTTTTGGGAACATAGTGTTCTAATCGGATAAAAAAATGCTATATGCTGTTTAAGATAAGATGGTTCCTGACCATTTACGGATTTGTAAGTAAGGAGAAGGATTTTAAATTGTATTCTGAATTTTCTCGACAGGGAGCCAGTGCAGAGTTCCTAATAACGAAGAAATTTGATCTCTCTTCCTCATGTTTTGTCAGAAGACTTGCTGCAGCATTGTGGATCAGCTGGAGAGTTAGCAATGAATTTGGGCACCTCAATAGTAAGGAATTGCAATAATCCAACCTGGAAGCTACTAATGCATGCATTAGTTTTTCTGCAATGCTTTGAGACAGGATGTGCATGATTTTTGCAATGTTACATAGGTGAAAAAAGACAGTTCTTTAAATTTGTTTTACATGAGAGTTAAAGGACATATCCTGATCAACAAAAAAATACAGATTATTTACAGTGGTGCTGCAGGCCAGCACAATGCCATCCATAATTGCTACATCGTCAGATATAGGCCTAGTACAATAACATCAGTTTGTCCGAATTTAGCAACTTGTAGATCATCCAGGTTTTTATGTCCTTAAGACACGCTTGAAATCTAGTTAACTAAGCTAACTATAGCTGGGTATCATCTGCATGGCAATGAAAATTTAAGGAGTGTTTCTTGTCAGAAACACTAGTTTCTTTAACGAATGTTTCTAAAAAGAAGTGTTTCTGAAAAGAAGCGCTCCATAAAAGTAAAATCCAACTGAGAAGTAGGATTTAAACCAGCTTAGCGCAGTTCTCCTACTGCCAATGAAGTGTTCCAGTCTCTGCAATACGATACCATGGTAAATGGTGTTGAATGCAGCACTAAGATCTAATAAGACTAGTACAGAGACAAGTCCTTTGTCTGATGCAATTAGAGGGTCATCTGTAACTTAACCAGTGCTATGATGCAGTCTAAGTCCTAAAATAAACTGATGCTGAAAGTCACACAGCTTTCACACAGAGGTTTTATTACAGCTACTTTAAAGGACTGTGGTACATAGCTTGTTGATAAAGATAAGTTGATCATATCTAATAAAGAAGAGCCAATGAAGGGTAAAACTTCTTTAAGCAGCTTAGTCGGGATGGGGTCTAAAATACAGGTTGATGATTTTGATGACAAAATTATAGAATTTGTTGGTGAAGGTCAATAGGAGAAGCCTCAGCAGTGTAGATGAAGCCAGAAGAAACCAATCAGTTAACCAGACTACAAGTGTGTCTTCAGGACATAAAGACCTGGATGACATGCCATTTGTTGCTAAACTTGGACAAAACTGAAATTATAGTACAAAGCCGTAAATACCTTAGAAACTCACTTTCTAATGATAGCAGTTATGGATGGCATTGCACTGGCCTCCAGCACCACTGTAAAGAATCTGGAGTTATCTTTGATCAGGACATGTCCTTTAACTTTCCTGTAAAGCAAATTTCAAGGACTGCCTTTTTCACCTTAATAACACTGCAAAAATCAGGCACATCGTGTACCAAAACAATGCAGAAAAACTAGTCTGTGCATTCGTAACTTCCAAGCTGGATTATTGCAGTTCCTTATTATCAGGCTGCCCAAATTCATTACTAAATATTCTCCAACACATGTTCTGACAAAAACAAGAAAGAGAGATCATATTTCTCCAATATTAGCCAATCTGCACTGGCTCCCTGTAAAATTTAAAATAAAATTTAAAATACGTCTCCTTACTTACAAACTAGGGATGTATATCTCCACCACTGAGGCCGATTCGATATGCATCTCGATACGCAGCCACCGATAGGATACATTAACGATACACTGAAGCCTCTGTCGATGCGATGTGATGCAATTCGCTCCTGTTCACAATACGATGCGATTCAAAAATGATTTGATAACGATATGACTTGCTTACAAAGAGATTCAGTTCGATATGATGTGATCCAATTCGATACAGTTAGTTGTGGTACGAGAGTGTGCCCATATCAGATTTCTTATAGCACAACTCTGCTTTACTCTCTCTATCAATTTGAGAGATGCATGTAATTTTTGGTTTGTTTTTACTGAGCAAACCAATAAATCCTATTTTTAAAAAAGACATAATTCTGTATATATAGACAGAGCATTAAATTTTATTTATAATAAGCAATCCTTACTCCGAATTATGTTCTCTGTCTCTACAATTTTACAAAACGTATAAAACCTCACAGTTTAACAGTTTCAGAAAGCACAGTATTAACAACGTGCATAGTGCAAATAATATGACCTGATTGCGTGCGTTTTGTCCAGTTTACCTTATCGCTTGAAAAACCCGAAATATTGCCACACTTTGATTTATGTGTCTTTTTCGGTGCACTGAACATCTCCTTGCTGCTAACGTCGTTCTCGTTTCCCTCTATGTTGTGAACAACATTTGCATCAGTGAAGGAGGACCGATGGTGCATTCAGGTTGCCTCGGAAAACACGACAGGACAGGGAATAGTACTAGAACATGAAATAATCGATTTAACCATGGAATTTATCAATGCAGACAGGCTAGAAGAGATGGACCGTAAATTCACCAGTAAATTATATCTGATGTACCTTGAATCTACCGGTGCAGTCACATCGCAACGTTTGTATCGGATCACCGATATGAATCGGTGAATCTCGTCATCCCTATTACAAACCCATAAATGGTCAGGCACCATCTTATCGTAAAGAGCTCATAGTACCTTATTATCCCAATAGAACAATGCAGGCCTACTTATGGTTCCTAACGTCTCCAAAAGCAGAATGGGATTCAGAGCCTTTAGCTATCAAGCTCCTCTTCTGTGGAACCATCTTCCAGTCTTTGTCCGGGAGGCAGGCATTGTCTCTACATTTAAGAATAGGCTTAAAACTTTCCTTTTTGATAAAGCTTATAGTTACGGCTGGCTCAGGGCAATCCTGAGCCAGCCCTGGACCGGCCCTTAGTTATGCTGCTATTAGACTGTCGGGTGACTTCCAAAGATACACCAAGCTCCTCTGTTCTCTGCTTCTCCACCTGCACGCTTTCATGCCCTACCAAGGCATGTTACCAACTTAGCTTCTTCCTTGGAGTCTTTGTGCTTTGTCGTCTTGCCAGTTCCCATGGATAGTGACTGAACCTGGATTGTGGATTGTAGCTACGTCTCCTGCGATGGCCCTGTCTGACATTCACTGTACCTGCTATTACTATTAGTCATATTTCCAATAGTATCAAATCCTTAGTGCTGTATTACATACATATACTATCTGTTCCATATACGTACATCCATAAATATATCATATTTGTATATACTATGTGATATATACTACATATAGTTAAGAGTCTATTATTAGGACTCTCACTGTCACTGTGTGTTTCTGTCTGTATGTCTCTGTCTCTGTATGTCTATCTGTCTGTCTGTCTTTCTCCCCCCCCCCCAACCGACTAAGTTTTATCCTATTAAAAGAAAGTTTTCTGTTTGCCGCTGTCACCAAGTGCTTGCTCATGAGGAAATGGTTGGCTCTCTGTAGATAAAGAATATGGTCTGTGCCAGGAAAGTGTCCTGAGACAATTTCTGTTGTGATTTGGTGCTTTATATACTGCTTAAAAAAATCAGTCTAATTGTTTGTCTGTTTGACTCACATATTTCACCCCAGCCAAAAAAAACAAACTAAATGGGCAATTGCCCCAGAGTTTGTTTAAACATATGTGGTGTAAAAGCACCCATAATCACTGTGGAGAGGTGAAGTTTACCTAAAAACCTTATGCATAGTTAAAATATTATAATATGCATTCTGAATGAGGTGATTCTTGTGTTTCCAGGAAGACTACGGACAGTCACACAAGTTCTGTCCATCGGATGGTCATCCACTGGACTTCTACAGCTTCAGTAGAACAATCCTCGTGCACTTCAAATCTGACACCTTCATGACAGGAAATGGCCTGAGTTTCACCTATAAGATTGCCAGTACGTACCTATATTAAACCTGTCACAAGATGACAAACAGAACCATAATATCCTGCTATACTATTACTTAGTTGTAGTTGTATATCTTTTATACAGTACATTTCATTAAATAGCTTTGGGCCTCAAATGTGTATAGATGTGAACACGTTTGGTTTAAAAAAAAAAAAAAAAGAATGTATATTAATCAATGGAAACTTTGACCCACATGTACCAGTAGCTGGCTGTGAATAGAGGGCATATTTACACCATCTCGCCATCTCACCAGTCAACACAGCTTCACTGACTGAGACTTAGGCCTAGATCAGACTACACAATTTTACCCCGATTTTGTTGTGGTCGATCTGAATGACAATTGGTCACCTGTACTTGTGTGGTGTGACATGCAGAACAACCTGTCATGTGGTGCTGCGTGACACTCCGATGCAAAGTCTAGGGTGTTGAGGTTGCTGCGGTCAGGTTGGATAGCTCGGCAAGTAGCTGGCTGTGCTGTTGTAACATTATCCCCAGTCCTAACTGCAGGAATATGCTTATCATTACTGATTCCAGATCTGATGTTAAAGTAGCATGTTTGATACAGCCAAAACAGCCAAACCTGCTTATTGTAGAATAAATAACTGTAGAAATACAATTACTCTATGTGAAACTCCTTGTACCTGTTGTAATTGTTAACCAGATGCTACTCAGTAGATATATAAATAATGACCAAATGTTTAAGTTTAAACTTTAAACTGCCTCTTCAATTTGCTTTTAATGTGCATCAACAGCTGCTTCTGTCAGTTTGATTGACAGCTGCTCATCTGCCTCCCCAATGACATCTGATGTCGTGCATGATCATAAGATGAGATGTGCCGTGATTTATCGGGGTCATTCATGTTGTCTGGCCAGTCAACCGACCAAGACAGGGCATGAGTTTCTGGTAGTGTGATCATTAAATCTGACACAGTGACAATTGTTAAAGACAAGAAAATTGTGTGGTCTGAAACAGGCCTTAGGAAATTACTTTTCATCTTTGTAATTACTGTGAAATTAGTGTTATCTATTTTGAAAGGTTTGGGCACCCAAATTACAGAAAAACAAGTTAGTTTTTTCCCCTCTCCCCTCTACTGGTATCTGTTCATGCAGATAGTTTGGGTTCCATTTTCAGGTTTTTAGATATCTGCCTACACCCCCAATATAGTGGAGGTAAATAGAATTTCATTTGTGCTGTTCACAGCAGTTGACAAAATTCAACATCTGTTTCCAGATACAGAATATGTTTCTCTGGATAATCCATGGAACACACACAGTTTTCATTTTCTTGAAGAAACAATCCCAGTGAAAACTGCAGAAAATGTTTTCAGCGCGTACAATAGATACTGAGGGATGCTGGTAGTAGATAAGTGCTCTGACTATGGTTGTGGTGGTCTCCAGGCTGTAGCAGAATCTATGAACAGGAATACGGCTACCTGAAGAGTCCGGGTTGGCCTGACATTTACCCCCACAACATAGACTGCACCATCATCTTGAAGGCACCACAGAACAGCTACATCTCAGTCTTCTTTAACAGTTTTGATGTGGAGAGCCACAGCAGCTGTGAATTTGACTACCTGGAGGTGAAACAACTACCACATGCAGAGACACACACAAACACTTTGAATGACTACATACATCATTTAGTGCCCTAATGTTATTCATAATTAATATTGAAACACTAAAGCGCCCCTTTGTCACAAGGTTTTAAGTATTGTCTATTTAAACTATTGTCTAAAATATCACAATGCTAATCAATTAAGATTTCTCTTCTTTAGAACTCAGGGGTCTAAATCAGAAAAAACAACCCCAGACTAACATGTGTTTACATACTTTTGGCCATATAGTAAGTCTGTTCTACTCAATTGTCTCTCAGATCCGGAATGGCAGTACAGTGGACTCTCCACTGATTGATCGGTTCTGTGGCAGCACCCTGCCCAGCCCCATCTTCTCACAATTCAACTTGCTCTACTTACGCTTTAAGAGTGACTTCTCCCACGCCCGAGATGGCTTCGAGGTCACATGGACATCGTCCCCTCATGGTCAGAACTGAACTGTTTATACAAATGATTTCAAACCAAGTTCCATTAAACATCAAGAGCTTAAAGGTTTTCATTCCAACCAAAGACTAAAACAGTTGCTGTCACCAATTAATACAGCTTATACTAAGAAGATGATGAGTGAAATCTATGACTCACTGGGTTCAAACTGTGACTGATTTAGTTGATGGGTTTCTCTGCTCAGACTCAACAGTAAGGTAGCCGCACACTTCATCTCACAACTCAGGATCTACCATGGTGTGTTTTTTGTAGATGCATGCATACTTTGTTGAGAAACTGAGAGAAGCCACAACTAAAAACACATTGGTTTTCATTGCGGACACTCAAAACTCTCATTCATAAAAAATCAAAAAATTTCTCAAACCCTATTCCAAAATGTTTGGAAATGACTGTGAAATTCTCTTCTGTGGATCTTCCTGTTTTCATAAGCTTCATATTTCTCTGAATACAATTTCCTGGGTCAGAAAAACTGGTGGCTTAAGGGGAACTCCAGCAATTTAGTACTGAAATTCCATCAAGTTGGAGAATTGCAAGAGACTGATTTAAAAAAAAAAAAAAAAATTGAAGGGGTAGAAGGAAAAATGTTCAAGGTTTAAGTCCCTTGTAAGACTCGAACTCCAATCTGCGTCCTTCATTTCCCATGATGTAACCCCATAGTCATAGCATAGTCAGATAGCATAATCATTAAGCTCTGCCTACTTGTTAACACCCATGTCTTTCAAATTACACATCCCCAGTTTGAAATACAACCATTCTCTTTAAACCTGTAGTCTTAAATCCAAAGATGATTTTTTTTTTTCTATTAAGACAAAAAGACAAAACACAAGGAAGACAAGAACAGTAAATCCTGTATATACACCCCAGTTGACTGAATTTCACAGGGAATAACAAAACAGCTGGTTTGATGTTCGTGTGCCTGTGTGTGTGTATGTGAGACCATGTATTACTCATGTTGTGGGGACATAAATCTGTTTACACAGTTTACACGTTGGGGGGACTCGCCTTCCCTATGGGGACAAAATGCAGGTCCTTGTAATGTAAGTCATAAAATTTCAGGGTGAACATTTGGTTTAAGGTGCGGGTAAGGTTAGGTTTAGGGTTAGGGTTAGTCTCCAGGAAATTAATATAAGTCGATGCAGTGTCACCAAAAATGATGAAAACATGGCTGTGTGTGCGTGCGCATGTCTGCATCCTGAACAGTCGATCTATTGGGTGGATGGATAAAAAAAAGAAAACTAAGGGAAAGTAAAGTAAGGGAGATAAGTAAAAAAAGAAAGGGATTAAATTGCAGTTCCCCACTTCCACTGATAGCAAAACAGGATTGGGCCATCATTAGGGAACTCAAGAAAAGGTCAGTATTGTCAGTCTGGTAGGATCAACATTTATTGTTTCATTTTGTAACTAATGATATGAAATTTTAATGTTTGGGCTGTTGTTACCATGTTTTCTTTGTATTTAAAAGATTTCTTATTACTTGAATTAATGTTTTCAAGATGTTTGATTTTCAGTTTTTTAGTTTTTCTTTTTTAAAGGAAAATGAGGGGCTTATGTCCTTGTATAACTGTCCATCTATGTATAATTTGTCCAAATGTGTTGACAGAATGTTGTAGCAATTTGTGTTCCATAGTGACAGCATCTATTTGCTCCTCACTGAAATCCAGGCTATGATGCAATGCCTGAAATTGAGTGATGAGTACTTTGCTTACCTCTGTATAGCATGGTGGTTTTGAGGATGTAGATGGTGTTGTACCCGGGCTTGAGAGTAAACCTCAGCAGAATCTCTTCTTGTTTTCAGTGAAGCTTGGCTAAGATTTGATCTTTTTCTAATTTAAATTGCTCATGCCTTCCTATTTGCTTACACTGCTTTTTATTAAGCATCTTTGTTTTAATATGTTTGTGTACTAGGTTGTGGTGGCACTCTGTATGGAGACCATGGTTCATTCTCAAGTCCCAACTACCCAGGCACCTACCCCAATGGTACCCACTGTGAATGGGGCATCGTGGCAACAAGAGGTCATGTGGTCACCATCACCTTTGCCCAGATCAGTATTGATGACCCTGGAGATTGCCAGCACAATTTCTTGAAGTTGTATGATGGCCCAGACACCTCCTCACTGCCTGTTGGACCTTACTGTGGAGTGGTATGTCAACCCAAGAAAGCAGTCACTACTTCAGCTGTAATGTAGCAGATTTAGGGGAATTTTTACTATTTAAAATAAGCAGGAGGGCCACTCAAGGAGACAGTATTGAATAAACAAATTCTTATATTATAACGCTGAGCAGACAGCTCTAGTTAAGTTCCAAACTGTCTTTCAGTTTGTGTCTCTCTCTTTGTCCATCTCTTTCACTCACTGTTTCTACCTGCTCTATAGTCTTTCTCCACTGATGTGCATCTGAAAAGGAACTGCTGCACATTTTTCAGACAATAAATTTAAGATGCTGTTTCCCATGTTTTTGTGTGAATTTCCATTCCTGCCTCCCATATTTTATGCCTCTAAACTTGTAACAAGACAGCCCTGCACTTTGGTAACCGTTATATGGGCACTTTTTAGTAATTATGTTTAATTACGTTTTCAAAATGAAGTATCCACAGACATAGTTTTAAAAAATTTATTGACATGTATTGCCTTTAGAAATTCTGACTGGCACAAAGACAGTTACAGACTAGACATCACAGCATTTCTAATATCACACAGCATATGTGTGTGATTAGAAACATATGAGACATTGGAATGTTTTTGTGTGTATTTCTCAATTAATAGACAGCATACATATCTTTGTAAATTGAGGACTATGATTGAATACACAAGTATGTTAATTATTTCTCATCTCTCTGTTGTTTATTCAGGAAACCATCATTGCTCCATTCACAGCCTCCTCCCATCAAGTCTGCATCGTTTTCCATGCCCAGTATGCCACCCTGCCTTCAGGGTTCAGACTCACCTGGAGCAGCTGAAGAATGAGCTTCCTCACACAGACAGCTGCTGACTAATTTCCTAATTATGTTTAGATGTCAACGCCTTCTGTGGATTTATTTTTTAATCAATATAATAAATAAATGTATACTGTTAAATACATTAAATACATGATTCAAGAAGTACAATGTGGTCAGTAATTTGTCTTTAAGATGTTTGTTTTAGTTTTATTATATTCATTTTAAACCAGAGCACTACAGCTGACCTGCTGAGAGACAAGCACTGGACGAACAAGCATTGTTCAAGCGAACTTCGATTGGATTCTATTTGAAATTTTTCAGACTCATTTGGACCTTGAGATAACATTATTGGTCAAAGTAATGATACAGTATCAGGCTTTGCTGGATGGACATCAAAAACTAAAGAAAATACAATAAAATTAAGAAAAATACATAGAATAAAAATAGATTTAGAAATAAGATTGAGAAGATAGCTAAAACGAAAAATACAAAATTGCAACAACAACTATCTAAAATATCTGCAACATCTTGTACACATTGAAGGACCTAAGCTTCCTCAATAGTCTGCTCTCTCGCTTCCTGTAGTGTTACCACCACCTTCCACAGTGGTAGAGTCTCCTCTCCACCACTGACAAACGCCACAATTGCAGAGTCATCAGAGAATTTGATCATCACAGTGATACCAGCTTTGTCCCGGTGAGAGTGGGCTCGCTGAGATTTGAATTTTTTTAAGGTGTAAATTTAATTTCTTGCTTAAAGTATGAATGAATGAAGAGCTAAAAGCTGAATAGAATATTAATACCTGAAAGAGTGGAAAAGGGAAGAAGGGTGAAAAACAGCGTCAACTGGGACAGTAACTGCAGTGGTTGACCAATGGCTGGGAGCTTAACTGTATAGGTGGCTTAATTTAGAAGCAGCTGAAGGAGTATGAAAAATGGTTGGGAGGTAAACTGCATAGATGGCTTAAAAATGTATGAATACCTTGTCTTGGAATTATGTTTCAATGGTGTCTGTCATCCCATAATAGCGATTTATAATCAGTATTACATATTACTTATATAACTTACAGTTTGACTAATAACAAAGTAATGCCTGACTAATAAAATTTCAGTAATATCATCACAACCCCATTTAAAAAAAATAAAAGTTGGGACACTGTGTGAAACAATAATAGAAACAAAAAGTGACGATTTGCAAAATATTGAAATGTCAGATTATTTTAAAATAGTACAAAGACAATATATCAAATGTTGAAACTGAAAAATTTCATTGTTTTTTGAAAATTACATCCTCATTTAGACGCCATGCCAGCAACACATTTCAAAAAAGTTGGGACAGTGGCAACAAACACTGGAAAAGTTGTGAAATGCTAAAAGCAAAAAAAAAAAAAAATGGTGAAACATCTCGTAATTAGTTAGGTCAACTGGCAACTGACAAGGTTTGTAACATGAGTGAGCAAAGAAAAGAGCATCCCAGAGAGGTTAAGTCTTTCTAAAGTAAAGATGCGGAGGGATTCACCACTCTGTGACAGACTGCACTGGCCAACAGTCAACACTTTAAGAATAATGTTTCTCAACATAAAATGCAGCACTGCATTGAAAACAGATATGATTCTGTAGTGGACATCACTGCATGGGCTGAAGAACACTTCTAAAAACCATTGTCCGTGAACACACTTCATTGCTGCATTCACAAATGCAAGTTGAAACTC
Organism: Chaetodon auriga; assembly: GCF_051107435.1. Taxonomy (NCBI): domain Eukaryota; kingdom Metazoa; phylum Chordata; class Actinopteri; order Chaetodontiformes; family Chaetodontidae; genus Chaetodon; species Chaetodon auriga. Next base: position 22,562,193 of record NC_135094.1, read on the forward strand.
TACCAACAGCCCAACTAGTGTCCAGATCTTGTCCTTGGAATGTGATAAGCAACCAGTGTGTGAGTTTTGTTTAGGTGTGTATCTAATGCAACAGACCTCACTGACAGAGAAGAGAGAAAAGTGTCATCTGCCTCCTGTTATCCTAACTGGCTTTTACCAGTCATGTTATCTTACAACTCTGAACGGTACAAGGACATTCATTAGGTTACATAGGTGCAGTAAGAAAGTACAGAATAAAAACACATAAAATCACTAGACAGAGCCAAATTGTTACACCACCGCATCCCAAGCTCATTTAAGATGGACTGAGGCGAAGCGGAAAACTGTCCCATGATCTGACGAGTCAAAATTTTCAGTTCTTTTTGGAAATCATGGATGCCCCACCCTCCTGACTAAAAGGGAGCGGGAGCATCCAGCACAGTTTAACTCAGGAATTTCAGAGGCGTCTTTTATGAAGTGTGATTGCCGAAGAATGAATCAAAATCTTTTACATCTGTATCTGTTTGGAATTCTGTGCCTGGAATGAGCTCAACAGTCCCTACTGTGGTCACTACAGTAGAAACCCTTTTTTGGTGCACCTTTAGATTTGGGTTGAAACATCAGGATCTGATGTTTTTCATGCCTCATTGCATGCTTTTATCCAAGGTCCCAAGTCCTTTCACCTTTTATTTTTGGGTTTGACCAGTGAAACATAGGGGTCAGAGTGTGGTACCCTGAACAGACTTTGAGAAGATGGTTTAGACAGAGTTATTGACACAGCACATTGATTGTGTGTCCAATATAACCAGTACAGTTCAAATGTGTGCCTGTGCAGACCTGTCCGATACCGTGTTTAAACTATTTCTTCACCAGTTTTTCTTTTTTTTTGACTCCAGATGTTGAATGGATTGTGAGATAAGTTGTTACTCATTGTGTGTGTGTATTTCTGCCGTGTTTTGCATTTTTGCATATCAGTGGATATATTTTACTTATCTGCTGTATGGAGTGGTCTGCCATCTCAGCCTTTGCATCATAACCAGATGAGTCTGTCACTGTCCTCTGCTCCACCCCAAGTCATTCGGCCCTGGTCCCATTCTCGTCTTCCTTGTTTTGTTTTTTTTCGGACAGTCTTTAGCCCAATGTTCCATTGTCAATTGTCCCTGAAGATTAGCTGAGGGTTTCCGCCTCCTCCTGCTACTTCAACCATCGGTGCGTCTTTTGAATTGAAAATGGTGTGTCTGAGTGAGAGCTGGAGTGTGTGTCCTTTTCGTGTGTTGGGTCCGCCCTGTGAGGAAGGGGTGTGCAGTACACAATACTTGGTAGCATAAGGTGGAGGTCTCTCTTTTGGCTTGGGCTATGGCTGTAATTATTTTTGGAGAGCTGGCTGCTCATCCTGGGTCTGCAGCTGGCGTTGGCTGTCTTCTGGGTGGAGCTGAGTTCAGTTCATCCAGATCAGGAGCTAGTTTGAAGCACTGAGATACAGAGGTTAGCGTAGCTTTCCCTGCCTTTTGTTTTCTGTCCCTGATGTTGGCTTCGGTAATTGACCCAGACAGATGGGTTGAGGCTGGCTGCAGGATTTTGCTCCAAAGAGGTTGATGATTGCATGGCAAAGCTTTGCCGTTAGTAATAAAGTTGAAAATACTTCTGATGGCTGGTCGAAAATATCTACAAGAATATTATTACCTGATTGCCTTAACAATTAAAGAAAACTGAATGTAACCCACTTCTGAGTATGTACACGCTACTACCTAGGTTCGTAGGAGCTAAGAGTAGTAATAATAACCACTGGACACAGGTACAAGTAACTATTGTGGACTTTTTTTAGTTTTGAACAGTGCACAATATACATACAATGAAATACCTATGGGCCCAATAAACTAAGGAAACATAAAATGTCCATCTGAAGAGTTCCTCTGGAAAACATTTGTTGTGAATCCAATCAAAGTTCAAGTCGACAAGTCATGGAGGTAGTCAAAGTCAAGGAAAAGTATCCAAAGTAGGCTCTAGTTAGTGTTGATCAGTAGGACTGACACAATCCTACCACAGAATCCGCTGAATAATGTGGTGGAGGATCAAAGTTCAACCGGTGGCTCGCCATCAACTGGATCACTGGTACACCTCGTTGGACACAAGGATGAGGCTTCACTCTTCCCACGCATCAATTAAGACCTGACCAAGAAGGGGATTTTCAACAGGAGAGACCGGACAATTTAAAGTGTCTCTTCGGTTCTCCGTCCTCTTTTCCTTGTTTCTAATCCTCACGGAAGAACGGAACAGTGCTCCATCGTGTGAATTAGCGATGTTAAGCTACATCGAATATTTTTACCACATTACTTCCGGATCACCAAAAATAAAGTTCCGGTTTTTCAAAATAAAACCGATAGTACTCATAAACATAAGGTAGAAAGAAATAATGATCAGAAATGAATAAAAATATATTACATAACCCTTCGTTAGGCGGGTTACACCCTCCCCCTCTTAATTAACATGAGTCCCTTCATGTTCTTACAAGGGTAGGGGCACCTTCAAAAGTTTCAACTAAAGCTTTGTTAAACCCATCAAGTATAGTTTGTGCAAATGAAATCAAGGGTTTGCCAAGCTGTGGGTATGTAAACTTAGCAGGTGGCTTTCTCAGTCGTTCAGATCTGCGGATCTGGTTGGCAATCTGATTGTTAGGAGTATCAAGAACAGCTAGATCAGGGAAACTAACATCTTGCTCCGTGCTGTCTATTTCAGTAGACTGTCTCGGTTCAGTTTCTTCAGACTGTTCAACTCTCTCAGGGGTTTTGTCTTGAGAGGAACTGTCCATTATGTCATCTTCCATTTCTGTAGTTTCACATTCTTTCCCATTCTCAGGTTCCAGTTCATTGTGTGTCACATCCGGTAGGTTTCCATTCTGGATTGTACTCTGTTTGTCCACAGGTTTATCCAGGCTTTCAGGAGGTAAGTCCTTGGGCAAGTTTTCAGACTCCTCAACATTTGTTCCATACTCCTTCGTAGCATTTGCGGTTGAGTTCACATTGTTTGGTTGAATAATCTTTGTGGTTGTCTCGATTCTTGTAGGATAGTAGCTCGGACTATAGTCATCATCACTATCAAAGGGATTTTCCTCTGGAGAGATTGAGGTTTGCCTTGTTTTGGGTTTTGAGGTTTTCTTTGGTTTTGCCACTTCCTCTTCCTCCTCAGATAGAAATCCGCAAGGGAGCAATAAATCACAGTGGAGTGTGCGCAAGAGGCCTTCCTGACCCTCAGGACAGACTGTATACACAGGCATATCTCCAGCTTTCTTTTGGACGACATAAATGGTGGACTCCCACTGATCAGCGAGTTTATGTTTGCTGCGAAACCGGAGATTGCGCACTAGAACTCTGTCGCCTATGTCAAGTGTTGACTCCCTTACTCGCATGTCAAACCTGCGTTTGTTTTTGTCAGCGAGTTTCTTTGCATTAGCGGATGCTAACTGATAAGTTTCTTTCAAGTATGTCTTAAGATTTCTCACATACTGCGAGTGAAACATGTCCGGTTCTTTCCTAACTGGTAGACCAAAGGCAATGTCTATGGGCAGTCTAGGTTGGCGTCCAAACATTAACTCATAGGGTGAGAACCCGGTGACATCACTCCTTGTGCAGTTATACGCATGAGTGAGGGGTCGGACATACTCGCGCCACCTAGTTTTTTCCTTTTCCTTGAGCGTACCTAACATACTGAGCAATGTACGGTTGTACCGCTCGACAGGGTTACCGCGGGGATGGTAGGGGCTCGTTCTCACTTTCTTAGTACCGACCAAGGCACACAACTCTTTGATCACTTGTGACTCAAAGTCACAGCCTTGGTCGCTATGAAGACGCTCAGGGAACCCGTAATGGACAAAGAATTGCTCCCAAAGGCATTTGGCTACTTGGACAGCTGTTGATCTTGGACTCAATGTCAAGAGACATTTTTGGCCAATAAAAGCGAGATCTGGTTAGATCAAGGGTCCTTTCAGCTCCTAAATGGCCCATTTCATCATGTAAGCTGAAAAGCACCGGACTTCTCAAGGTCTTGGGTAGAACAAGCTGGTAGACTGTTTTGTTATCACACTGTCTTTTCCGATACAATAGGCTGTCTCTCATTTCAAATCGTCTCATTTCTTTGAGCATAAGCTGGAGTTCCGGGCAGTGAACACCAGCAGGGACAGGTTCTCCTGACTCACATGACTGTATAACTATACTGATCGCCGGATCCCCTCGCTGTAACGCAGCTATCTCAGCCTCGCTGTACTTAGGAATGGTGGAAAGACCACTAAGATTCTCATCATCTGAAAAGGCTGAGGGAACAGCGTCTGGATGCACAGCAAGTGACTCAATGTAACATGGAAACAGTTCAGGGTCATTTTGAAATACAGTGTGGAGTTGACAAGTGGCCTGGACAATGTTCACAGGTGCTAGATGGTGTAAAGCAAACTCAGAAATTCGTTGGCTCTCTTCTTGAGACGCACGGTCACTGGTTAGTTCACCATGTGGCCTCCTTGACAGGCCGTCAGCATCCTGATTTTGCTTACCTGCTCGATACTTGATGTCGAAAGTGAATGTAGACAAGGCTGCCAACCAGCGATAACTAGTAGCATCTAGTTTGGCTTTGGTTAGAACGTACCGCAAAGGGTTGTTATCAGTGATGACTGTGAAAACGTTGCCATATAAGTAGTCATGGAATTTGTCCGTGATAGCCCATTTTAAAGCTAAAAATTCCATCTTATGGGCTGAATAGCGGGCTTCACACTGTGAGAGACCCCGACTTGCATAGGCAATGACGCGTGTCTGGCCGTCCTGCTCTTGGTACAATGCCTCCAGATTCGGTAATGCATAGGCATCCTTGACCGTTTGCATATTTAGTTGCCGGTAGTCCACACATAATCTGACATCACCGTTTTTCTTTCTGACTACAACTATTGGGGATGCAAAGGGAGACTGTGATTCACGAATGATACCAGCTTCAAGGAAAGACTGCAAGTGACGCCTCACTGCATCATAATCCTGAGGGTGTATGGGCCGTGGGCGTTGTTTGAAAGGGGTCTCATCCTTTAGTTTGATCGAATGTTCCACTTTTGTTGCATGTCCGTAGTCAAGATCGTGATGTGAGAATACATCGGAGAACGTGTTTAACTTGTCTGTCATCCGAGCTTTCCACTCCTCTGGCAGTGACTCTCCAAAGTCGAAGTTCAGGTTTGAACTTGGCTGATTGTTGGTTTGGCTGGTGGATTGGTGGTGGCTACTGCAACTAGCAGTGTTTTGAGTTGGCACTATTTCTTTTACAGCACTAAGTTCACCAATGACACACCTAACAGGTAGACAAATGTCTCGATCAGTTTCATTCCTTACCACAACAGGTATTTTGTAAGGGGAGTCTCTTGGAACATTAATGAGACTACATTCAACGAAAATTCCCCCAGGTAAGGATGACATGGTAGGTTGCTCAAGTAGGAGACATTGTTCATTGTTGACATTGTCAATATTTGCATATCCCTCTAGCACTACCTTCTCACCAGCAGGGATTACACCCGGCCCAGCATATCTCAGGTTGACAAGGCCAAGCCTGCCATCTGATTTTTGCTTGTGCCTGATTTGTAAGGTTCTCAAGACTTGGTGGTAGCCACAGTAAGCACCATCATGAAATGTATTGTCATCACAGAACTGTTCGTAAAGTGGATCTAGAGCATTAGTGCCAATTAGCAGTGGTGTGAGACTATTTGGACGAACATCTGGCACTATGAGGGCAAGTGTCTCTATTTCAGGCTGAGTGGCAATGAACTCTTTTGGGAACTGGAGTGTAAAGCCTGGTTTAGGCTTCTGCGTCGCGTCAACGCCTACCTACGCCGTCGATGCAGACCCCTACGCGGACCCTACGCCGTAGCCTGACGCGCACCTCCAAAAAATCCTGACTACGCGTCGCGTCGACGCGTAGTGACGTGAACGTCGAGGACTGTGATTGGTCCGTTCAGAACGTAATTTTCGGTTCAGTCGCAGCCCTATGGTCGCAGCACAACAACACCGCCATTTTCAAAGTTTCTGTGGTGAGAGCTACAAGAAAAACTGGACCAAGCCGAAGAAAGAATTATCAAGGAGGTACGCAAGTACGACCACCTCTACAACTCCTCTTCGCGGCAGCAAGAGCCCCCCGAAACCATACAAAGACACAGCCACACCCCCCTAGCGGCTTGGCGGTGAATTGCGGAACAACGCGTTCCCTCGACGCAGAACTACGAATGCTCAGTGACGGTGTAGGGTGTACGCCATAGGTACGGCGTCGCCGCGACGCAGAAGCCTAAACCAAGCTTAACTTTAACATACCCCAGGTACGGCACTGACTGACCATTTGCCCCCTCAATCTGTAGTAAGTCAGCAACTGGGTGGATGGTCTGATCTGAAAGGTAACGATTATAGAAAGACAAGGACATGGTTGTTACCTGAGACCCAGTATCAAGTAGTGAGTTGCACTCAAGCCCATTAACTTTAACATTGGCAGTGCTCTTACTACCAACTAGTCCTTTGGGTAAGGTTCTAGTTTTTGTCACTCTGTGCTCTTTTAATTTGACTCTTGGTTTTGTTCCTGGTTCAGTTGTGGGACTCTCAAGTTGACTTGTTTCCATTCGTCCCTCAATAGAAACACTGTTTAGTTTAAATGTTTGTCGGTTGCTGAATTGTCTTTTTCCCAAGCTTGTTGTTTCTCTTTTAACTGGGTTCTTTTCACGGACACTAATGTGGGATTGGGAGGATAATTGCAGCTTGTGGCAGTGTGCCCATCCTCACCACAGCGAAAGCAGTACCATGGCTTTGGCTTTGGTTTAACTGTAACGGCTGTGGCTTCTGAGGTAAGTTTTGGGGTTGTTGTCTTTTTGTTAACTGGTTTCTCTTTTTGTTCTTGTTTTTCCTTCTTCCTTGCAGGTTTGTTTGCAACTGATGATTATTGTTTAGGACTCGAGAGAGCGGCGATTTGAGCCTGCAGTTCAACAATTTGCTTTTGGAGTTGTTGCATAGCTGATGGTTGGGCGGAGAAGGACTGAGGAGACTCCAATGGGTCAGAAAGATATGCCTCATGTACATGGGCTGCAGCTTGAGCTTTTGGTTTTTGGAACCCTAGATGTTGTTTCATCCTGTTTGCTTTTGCAGTTTGTTTGTCCTCTTCTGTGCGTAAAAGGAGTAAAAACTCTGGAAAAGTTGGCGGATTATCTTTCCGTTGCTCCAGCTGGAGATTGTTGATCAGTGCGTTGTTCCAGCAGCCTCTACAGAACTGCTTTAAGAGCTGCTTGTCTGAATCCTGTGGCAAAATTGTGTTCATTTTCACAATTCGGTTCAAAAAGGTCTGTAGTCTCTGAAGATAGTTGGAAGGTTTCTCACCTGAGTTTTGATTGACATGGAGAAACTGAGCAAAAAGTTCATCCCCATCTTCCACCGTAGCATACGCTGAATCAAGCAGGTCTAGGAAAGCTTTTGGATTTGCACTGGGACCTAGTGATTTCACTACAGTAGCGGCAGGGGGAAGCAAACTATCAATAATGCGTCTTACCAGCTGTGCACTCGAAACAGTAGGGTCGGCCAAGTGGCATTCAATACTGTTCCTCCAAGTATCATAATCAACCTCAAAATTTGGGCAAGGGATTTTGCCAGAAAATGGTCTGAGTTTAGCTGGTGCATGTATCTGGGAAGAGAGGTCTGAGCTTTTCACTATGTGTTCGACCACTACACGCTGCACTTCAGGTGGGTTGAGTTGTTCAACAGATGGCAAAAATGAAGGCACTGGCCCTATTTGAGTGGGCACAGCATTTGCCGGGGGTCTGGAAGCGGAGCTAAGGGGGTCGAGAATAGGATTTTGCTCATCACTTACTGAGTCTGTTTGAGTGGCATCAGGGAAAATGGAGCCTACGGCTGTCTCAATAGGTGCCAGGACTGTGTCCTGATGTACGGCAGACTCACTTTGCTCTTTAATTAATCCAGTGATTCTTGCTAGCTCGTCCTGTAACAGGTGTTCAAAAGATTTTCCACTGAGTTTTGCAATATTTTCAAGGTTCGACAGAAATGCTTTGGTGACATCGGTACCCTTTGTACTTGAGTATACACTAGCTAAGGCTTCAATGTGAAAGACAACATTCTTATCTGAATCACTGTGTCTATCAGGAGGTAACATTTTTTCAAGTGTCTCCACTGCAGCACCAGATGCATACTCCACAATGGCCTTACCGTACAACTCAGAAGTTCAGTCTGAAACCTGGATCATTCTGTCAATAGGCCCAAACTGCTTTAAAAACTCGTGGATTTCCTCGTCTACATCAGTATTTGTCAAACCTGATACAATGACAGCATTGGGAACCTTAAGACCTTCTTTCTCAATCACATCCATTTTGATAGAATGTACCAGTTCACACTTAAAGGACACTTTTAGGCATAAGGATCTCAGGGTTATTACTTACTCAAAGCTCCTGGCTGGCTCGCCAATTTTTTACCGTGTAACCCACTTCTGAGTATGTACACGCTACTACCTAGGTTCGTAGGAGCTAAGAGTAGTAATAATAACCACTGGACACAGGTACAAGTAACTATTGTGGACTTTTTTTAGTTTTGAACAGTGCACAATATACATACAATGAAATACCTATGGGCCCAATAAACTAAGGAAACATAAAATGTCCATCTGAAGAGTTCCTCTGGAAAACGTTTGTTGTGAATCCAATCAAAGTTCAAGTCGACAAGTCATGGAGGTAGTCAAAGTCAAGGAAAAGTATCCAAAGTAGGCTCTTGTTAGTGTCGATCAGTAGGACTGACACAATCCTACCACAGAATCCGCTGAATAATGTGGTGGAGGATCAAAGTTCAACCGGTGGCTCGCCATCAACTGGATCACTGGTACACCTCGTTGGACACAAGGGTGAGGCTTCACTCTTCCCACGCATCAATTAAGACCTGACCAAGAAGGGGATTTTCAACAGGAGAGACCGGACAATTTAAAGTGTCTCTTCGGTTCTCCGTCCTCTTTTCCTTGTTTCTAATCCTCACGGAAGAACGGAACAGTGCTCCATCGCGTGAATTAGCGATGTTAAGCTATCGAATATTTTTACCACATTACTTCCGGATCACCAAAAATAAAGTTCCGGTTTTTCAAAATAAAACCGATAGTACTCATAAACATAAGGTAGAAAGAAATAATGATCAGAAATGAATAAAAATATATTACATAACCCTTCGTAAGGCGGGTTACATGAAGTTACAAGAAGACTGAAAGAAGAACTAAAAAGGAACGAAGACAAAACAGAAAACAAAAGAAAGCGAAAAAGTAAAGAGAGTAAAAGTGAGTGTTTGCTGTGGGCTGCGGGGAATATATCCTCTGGTGCTCTGGGGCATGTCTGTGACACACAGGCTTTGGAGGCCAGGCTTTAGAATGATTTACAGTTGAATGCTGTTATTTCATGCTAAAAGAAAAAAACATTAACTAGCGGTTGGGTACAATGGACTCATCTGCTTCTCACTATGATCAATCTGAGTTTAAATGATTAATTTTCAATCACACTTCAACATTGTTTACAGCATGTATGTTGTCACAAATATACATACATCAGACACATTTAGTTGATTAAAGGCAACATTCTTCAATACTAATGCTAACCTATATGATAACTAATGGTATAACTAACTAATAGAACAAAGAAACGCAAAGGAAAAAATTATATTTGGTGAATTAAGCACTGCTAATTATAACTGTCTCATGTCACGTATGTAAAACCTAACCGCTACTACCTGGACAAAAATGCTTATGAGAATTACAATTATAGTTTTGTCATTTTACAAGCTAGAGACACGGGAAAAACATTGATACCATACACATCATGAGTTTAGTGCAGTGGGAATATCCAAAGTTGCATCCAACATATTGTTTGCATTGTCCTGATGTGGAAGAAGAGAAGGCACACAGACACACAAAGCAGTTTGCTACAGGAATGTCTGATTTACAACTTGTCAGTGTTATCTGGTTCTTGAAATCTCTTGAGACCTGTTAATTGTAAATCCTGATGGTCTTAATGCCTTTATCTGGTGTGCAGCTGGAAGAAAGGATTAGCATCTCCATAAAAACAGTTTAACTGATAGATGGCCCTTTGTACTTAAAATGTCTTTCCTCCCCAGCTCTTGTGAAGGAATGTGAGGGGACAAATCATGGACAATCCACTGCATCTGCTGCACAGCGTCATCTCCAGGTAGAGGAGCAGCTTCAGTGACAGACTGCTGTAGGAAGTCATTCCTCCCCCATGGCATACGGCTCTTTAACTCCACCCGGGGGAATGTCAACATTCCTCAATGTTCTCAATGGAATCTGTACAACACTATGTTCAGCATGCACCTTAGCTGGCATTCTGTTTGCACTGGACATTTAAACTCTGGACATCTCACTTAAACTCATTTAAACACTTGACATTTAAACTTGCTTTCTGTTGCATTGGACACTTTTACTTCTGTGTAGACATTTTTACTTAATTCTGTTTACACTGGACATCTTTAATTTTAATTCTATTTGCACTGGACATCTTTAAATTCTATTCCGCTTGCACTGGACATCTGTACTTTTAGTCCTATTGCACTGGACATGTGGACATTTTCACATTTTTTACTTTTTACTTTTAACTTTGCATGCCTTTTACTTTAAATTTGTGGAATATGCTGCAATTTGAGAATTTCCCTTGGGGATGAATAAAGTATCTATCTATCTATCTATCTATCTATCTATCTATCTGATACAATACATGTCATTTGTTAGTTTTATCATAAGAATATTAGCAATAGTACTTTTTTATGGCAGTAGGATTTTTATGGCATTTACTATTTTATAATGTTTACAAATGTACATATACATAGTTGTTTTTTATTCCTATACCTTGTATACTTTTATATTTTTATTTTTGACCTACTTATGCCACTGTGCTTGCTCTTTGTAATACTTGCAGGCTGTAACGACTAAATTTCCCCTGTGTGGGCCAGAAAAGTCCTCACATAATGCTGGATTCTACCCCAGAAGTTACCTGAGCTTTGGTCTGGCCTTCTGTTCTATTTCTAATAACTGCTCATAAAATGTTTATATGCTATGGTGCCTTTTTCTAGGTATTTGGTGTAAACTCCATAACTGGTATTCAGTATTGACCTTATGCAACTTTCTTGCTCACTCTGTGGGCAATTGAGGGGGCCACATCAAAGATCTTGGTGCAGATATATTGCATTGCTTGTTTACCCACTGACATTTACATGAGTATGTATCAAAGTATATATGGATATATGTGTGCATGCATCTACCTCATCATTACATTTACTTTTGTGTTTTTGATTTGGCTGTTTCTCTGGCATCTTGTATTTAAACTGAAACACTGTAAGGTTGAAAAGGAGATGCCACTTCACTTCTTATCATTAATTATAAATGTGAAAAAACAATCGATTATATTCAAATAATCTTTGCAGTTCTTCTACATTATCGCGACATTCATATCATACATTAAGCGCAGTTATAGACATCGAGCTGCAGCAGTCCAGCTACATTGAGCTCACGATCTACTTCCAGAGAAAAACTCATGGATTCGGCGTATAGACAATACTGCCTCTGGTCCACTGGGGGCAGATATGATCTGTTATGAAGAAAAAGAAGGGGAAGAAGAAATGGCGTGATACTCCCAGAATGCAACTGGTTAAGTGAAGCGAACTAGAGCAAACCAAACTCACCGGTCGTTGTGTGAGAGACATGGCGGCCCTCAGTAAATATTTGACGGCAAAAAACTCCTCTGTAGCAGGTGCTATTTTGTTGGTTCTATACCTGCTGAAACACAGAAGACGGGCGCCCAAACAGGACGGGTAAGTGGGCGGTAGTATGGAACGTTGAAGTTTACTTTTAAGTGCAGAAAACACAGAAGGCTTTCATGTGAGTTTGCGACGGCTGTCCGGATGCTAATTAGCAGCTGCTAGCCTCCCATTCGTGCAAGTGACAGCGACCTGGTGCTGGGACACTCGTGGATTTTTCGTTAGCAGGCAGTTTATTACTCTGCTTATCTGCGTACAGATCGGACCAGCTCAAAATCCAGTAAAGTCACAAAGTAAAGAAAAGATTGCTTCATGCACACCACTGAATGGCCGATTTATGTAACATTGTCAGGTCTTTCTTTTGAGGTCTGTGTTGTCAATTCGTCACTGTTTAATCTCACATTGGTCTAAGAAACGATTCTCTTGCTTGGAAATAAGAGAGGATATATAGGTCAGATCTATTTAAAATGCCAGATTAAGGTTGTCTTTGTTGTCAGTAAAAACTCAGGTTACTTTAAAAATGCCATTCAACCGTTCACAATTGTTAAAAGCCACTTGTAAATTTGGTGTCGTGCCAAAAGCGATCCTCTGCCAAAAACGTATGTAGTTACAATGTTATTATTATGCTTGGGATATAGTTGGATAAGTAATGTGATTTACGCTTAGGATGTTTGTGAAATGATCAGTAGGCATAACAGAATAAAGAGTGGGACTTATTTCAAATTGAGTGAAAGCTCATTTCGAAATGAGCTACACATTTTTCTTTTTTCAGTTTTTTGTAGTGATGGGGAAATGAAGCTTCTTGAAGCCTTCCAGCCAAATGATTCACAAAAAGGTTCATTTCTCGAGGCTTCATGTGCACACAAACCTCCCAGCTGGTCAAAGACTGTTAAACGACAGATATAGGCAACACTCAGTTCATAATAAAAGTGTGAAGCTGAAATATGAATGTAATATAGCCTCTTTAAAACATTGCAATTTGCAGTGTTTACATATTTGTCAAGTTACCTTAATTCAGTTTTTGTTTGTTTGTTTGTTTTTTTACGGCCACCATCTCCACATAAGTGGAATGGTTTGAAACCACTGGCAGGACTCATCATGTCACTCAAGTGTACATGTGTATGTCCTCGTTCACATGGAGAACAAACAAAACTGCGACCCACAAGTGAAAACGTTGTTCATTAGTGCAGCAAGTGGTCAAAAGGGTACCTTTGACATGTTTCTGATATGTTTGGTATACTGTATCTGCAAGATAGTTTGGTTGGAAACATTTTAGAGAACTGTCTGTATGAATGTTTTACTGTACAGACATATAGATAGAATAAGCAGTACAGGGAGAAAAGGTTAAATCTTCAAGTTGATATAGACACTTTTCTCTTTGACGAACTTACTACAGTGAAATGATGTACATTGCATTTTCTAAGCCAAATTGGTCTAATGTCATCATGCAAATAGATTTGATCAAAATTATACTGTACTTGTCTTCTAGGTAATATGTGTAGGTCTTTACTGAAATACTCCACTCACAGACAGAATCTGATGTCTCTGTCTCATTGGTATAGTGATGGGCAGTAGGAAAGTGACATGCAAATCCAGTAGAATTCGAGATGTGATATATGTATTGTAAAAAAAAAAAAAAATAATAACATTTTAGGAGTGGACAACATAATAATATCCTCTATTATGTATGATTTTATGTCACAATATTGATAGAATTCATGATACAGTAAGCTTTGTGGAAATCAGTAGATAATTCACTGTTTAAAATAATTAATAAATAACCAGACAGGAATTTCTGTTTGAAAAGCAAACATCAAACACATCTAGGAACTTTATCACATTGATTCAAAAATCATATTCACTGATTTTCAACATTGCAATATTCCAATGCAACCAGGTATATTAAAGAGAGAGCTCCCATATTCTAAAATTTTATCATGTTATCCCTGATTGATAAAGACTTGATAAAGATGATCAAGTGTGATATTAAAATATTGTACTTACAGAATTTCTCAAAGTTGGTATTTTATAAAAATGAACAAGTGTCAACTAACAATCAAGTTATATTTTAGAATTGATATATGAATTCTTCTGCTGCTTATATTAATAATATGATAATAAGAATCAGAAAATCGGTGATTTGTTACCCTGTCTCCTCCAGTCCATGTTTCTAAGTGCCCTTGGCCTGTTGAACCCAAATGATTCTTGGTGCTGTTTCATTGAGTGTAAGTGTGTGTGTGAATGGGTGAATGTGGAATGTAAAATGCCTTGAATAGTAAAAGTAGACTAGAAAATATATATACTCTATATAAATGCAGTCTATTCACATGAAAGAATAGATGATCTGGTGTATTAACTTCCTCACAGTCTGATGTCTTTAAAGCAATATAATCTGTCTGATTTCATAATTGTTCTTTTTTTGCAGTAGAAAAGGAGGCTCAGATCTAGTGCTGAACACTGAGGTATGTCAGTCTTTCATATTTGAGTCTCTGGAACCTGTGAAGTTTTCATAAATAGTTAGCTGTAGTTGTATCACATGTTACCTTTGTTACACCTCTTCATATAGAAAGATGTCAGGAAAGACCGTGCAGCAGTGGACAAGGTCTTCTTCTTCCGAATCCTCAGAATTGTGCGGATCATGGTACCTGAGTTTTTTTGCAAGGAGGTATGACATCAAATTGCTGTTAGACTGGTATTGCCTTACCATGTTGTTTGTATTTCCAGCAGTCATCCAAAAGTTTAAAACAGTTAGGCAGTTCACATGGTGTGCATTACGCAAGTTGTTGAATGGCCTGTGTAGACAGCTGGACTAATTAAAAAATAGGAGCCTATCTGTTCTGTCAGACACACAAGAAAAAGGGAAAAACATGGCTGAGATGTCTCTTGTGTAGACATCCCATTAGTTTGCACAGTCCAAAATGAAAATTCTGTCCAACATTTGCAGTGTTTTGTTTCCAAGTGTGCCTTGCCCTAGTGTATATATGTGTATAATATCATATAATAATACATAATATAATATTAACCCAGTCAATGTATCATGCTGCTTAAGATACAATGGGAGTCTGATTTTGATAGTGTAGAATAGCATCACACAGCAGAGCCCTTTGACACAGATACATCAGCTCCATAAGCCAAGGTCATAGCCACATGGCTCCTCTGGTTCCATTCAGTCTTATCAGATCAGTTCAGTAGATATGAGTAGAGTGAGGGGCAGGACTATAAAGGACTATGAACTGCGGTGTTTTACAGCCTCTCCTAACTAATCTTTGTGGTTGTTGTCTTCAACATAGACTGGGTACCTTATCTTTATAGCTGCCATGTTGGTGGCCAGGACCTACTGTGACGTATGGATGATCCAGAATGGCACCATGATTGAAAGGTCAGAGTTTGGCTTCATGCTTGGATTATTATTTAAAGTTTGAAATAAAAAATGTCTATGTCACTTTAAAAATAATATTGTGGGTTTCACGTTTTCACCATGTAGCTGCTGTGACAACCCTATCATTCCTTGTTGTCCGCAAATCTACAAGTGACTGAAGAGAGCTACAGTATACTGTATACAATACAATGCCGTCTGTGAATATTAGAACAGTTATGTTTTTGTTGTTATAGTTTAGGCTTGATACTCCAGCACATTGGATTTTAAAGTATCAGTTCACCCCCCAAAAAACCCTCACGAAACCAGTGGTTTGTAGCCATGCAAATACTGCTTTTGTGTGCAGTTTTTGAATTTTCCTCCTCTGAGGGTTGCGGCCCCTCTATAATACGATGGAGTTGAGTAGATATTTCAGAGCAAAAATGACAGCTCACTGCCAACAGTTTTCATTGCAAAAACACACCATTTGTCTGACCATTCCAGGCCAACACTACACAGACATTTCAGCAACAGCAGGTCAAACAGACACATTTTTGTAAGAAAAATGTTGCAATCATTTCTCAAACCCACTGGAAGCAGATGCAAAGATCTTAGAGCAGGTGTAATATGATCAAATGGGTTCTTGTTAGGTCTCTGGAGGTGTTACTTTGTATTAGCTGTGGTTGACCTAGTCTTTTTAGATCGATGAGGAGGACATTGCAATAACCTAACCTTGTACAGGTTTTTCTGCATAACCCTTAGTCAGCAAGCCTCTTGCTCTGGATATATTTCCATGTTGAAAAAAGGCAGTTTTTGTTGTATTGGTTATTTAGATCTGGAATAAGGAATGTTTATGTGGTAGTAAAGTTTCTCCAATGTAAATTTTCCAAATCCCATATTGAGAATGTTTTATTGCCCAGCCCAGTGTCATTCATTGCTGTTTGATTTTTTTCCAGGAACTGATGACTCTGTTTTGATTCTCCACAGTGGTATTATAAGCAGAGACATCAGTCTATTCAAGAGGCACTTTTATTCCTACATATCAGTCATACCAGGGGTAACTGTCAAAGACATGGCTCTCATAGAAATGGAAAACCAAGCTTGAAGTCACTAACACTGCTCTGCACATCTTGCTTTGTAATAGTGTCGTGTTGTGCTTTTTCATCACTTACTGTCTGAGGTCTGCGTTTCCTCCCAAGCCATAACACTAACCTGTGGATTTTATCAGGTGGTAAAATTACTATTGTCATACATTAACTGGAAAACATTTTCACATGTTCTTCAATATATGTGTTCATGATTTCTCTGAAATTTCTGTTACTGTAACAACAAAATTCCTGTTGATGTTAGTGAGAAACCTGTTTCATGAATGACTATTTTGTTGTGTTGCTTTGAGTGGTTGGGAAGACTAGAAAAGTTCTGTGTAAGTACAGCCCAGTTACCATTTACCAGTGTCACTATTTAATAGAATACACATAAAACAGCTTAAAGTAACCTTACATGATGCTTGAAAGGTACACTGTTTTTAATAGAAAATTCATCAAGCATATTATTCAGAAGGTTATGGGGTCCTGATCATGAACAGCTGTCCACACAGATATTGAGCCTCATCCACTGACATGACACATGCAAATTATAAGAGAATTTGTGGCATTCAGCATTTTTTTTTTACTGAATCCTAATGCCATAATTTGCAAGCCATTTGGAGTTTAAATATGATATGGATCTAACTAAAGGCATTTTCAGACCTATAGTTCATTTGCTTTGTTTGTATTCAGTGTCTATTTTTGTCTCAATGTTTTCTGTTGACTGTGAGACAAGTGGTCAAAACAAATACAGGAAATGTGTAGAGTGCACAACAAAAATGACAAGTTTGCAGATCACATCTTGCAGTCATATCCTAATTGCCCCTTGCTGCCACTATACCCATGTAAAAGCCAGAATTCCATATATAAAGTAGTACCCAGAATATTACAGGAAGGTGCTGGGAACCCATGTACTCTCCATCAGTGAAAGGTTTAAATCGTGTATGCAGGTTTAATTTTGTCAAGAGGGTAATGTTTTATGTTGCCAGCTTGTGGAGAAAGTGCTTGGTTTGTAGACACTTGGAAAAAATGCCATTCGGTGGGTTGAACTTTCAGTCAGAGTCAAGTAAGGAAGGTTGGAAAGAGAATAGGACTGAATAGGACTAGGTAGAGAAAAACAATGGAATCCAAAGTTCATTCTGAACTGAGCCCATACTCTCATGGTGTGCTTGAAATACCCTTAAATGTCTATTAATCATGTGCCTGAGAAAAGGGTAAGCTTCAGCTTGTATATAATCAACACAGATCACAAAAACGATGTTATCAGATGTGTTTGTACTTGAAATGGAAGTACTGGAAAGGCAGAGACTGAGAACACAACCTCTTCAACATGATGTTCTCTACAATGTGGTAAATTGTTGTAAAGCACCCAGTGTAAATTATTCTTGAAATTAAGTTATATATGAATCATTTTCATCAGTACATACTCGGTACTTTGTTGCTCTGAGTTTATCTTTGAAATATAATAGAAATGCTGTTCTCCATCACTGATGAATTCAGAAGGTTGTGCATTTCAGTTTCCTTCTCTCTGTTAAGCTGCTGTTAATGAAACTCAGCAGCTCCTGCAGAAGTTTCACAGTAAAGGTCTCAGAATCAACAAATGGCCAGGTAGATTTGAGCGGGTGAGAGAACAGAGAGGATTCTTCATAAAATACTAGAAAATAGACCTTTGAAACAACTGAAAATAAAAATAAAGACTTGTCACTCATACCCGGATGAGAGGTTGTGGTAAATGAAGGCCTGGTCCTTGCCACTGTATCAGAAACAATATTTGAAGGCACAGTCTTGTATGGCTGGCCAACTTTTTTCCAAAATGTCATTGTACACTATAAAAATTACATGGAAATACAAAATTGAATGGTATCAGGACTTCACAGTCTGTTTAATGTCAGTGAAATGCAATTCATACTTTCTTCAAGTTCAAGCTGAAGTTGTACTTGTCTTTTAGTAGTTAAGCAAAGCTGCGTTGGTTCCACAGCAAAAGGAAATTATGTTTCATCAACCTCAGTATTTGTCCCTCTGACTCTCTTGGCAATGTTTGCTCATCTTTGTACATGTTGTGGTTTGCAGTGCAATTATCGGTCGCTCAACAAAAGATTTCAAGACCTTCTTGTTCAGCTTTATCAAATTCATGCCACTTGTAAGTGTGTTTTTTTGTTAACTTTTTATTGTGTCACACTGGTTGGTGATGTTAATTATCTGCTATTCATATTATGATGTAACTCATTCGTTGTTCAGTGTCAGTTCAGTCAGTTCAGTTTCACTTTGTGAAAAGTGCACAGAGGAGACCTGATTTGAAAAACACTGATATTTCTGTTTTCTATGGTCAATTACTAATTTCATTGAATCATTTAATGAACTAATAAACAAACAAACTACCATCTAACATGATCATTCTTTTGAGCTAACATAAGCGGTCTGTCTCAGTGACCTCAATGTACCTTTGCATTCCTCAATGTTAAATAAGAGGGCTGGCAATATTCTTTTTTTTATTGTCAACAAATCCCATGAAGGTCTTAAAGTTCTTTAAAAATGCTAATTAATTCTGGAAAACACCATAAACAAATGTTTCTCACACATGAGAATTCTGTTGGGGACTATATTCAGCGGCAGATTGATCCACATTTAGTATAAATAAACTAGTGTGTGTGATCATGCTCATAAAAGAACATATAACCCAGTACTACAGTGTGGCTCAGAAGAATAAGATATAGGCTTTGGATATATACACTAGGATACTTTCATTGTTGTTTTGTTGACAGTAAGAAAACATTGATTATCTCCAGCCTCATTCTTTAAGTTGTGAGTTTGCATTGCTCTTGTAAAGTAATACTAACTATTCTGCTTTGCATGTTTTCTTCATTTCATAGATTACGCTTTTAATTAAACAAACAAAAGTCAATAAGCATGTATACTTTAAGGATTCTAAAACTGTTTCAGGTGTACAAAGATAATGAAGCAAAGAGCTCACAGTGAAAGATGGATACATATATTTTATCTGTGACTCATTCATTCCAGATAGCCTTGGTGAACAACTTTCTGAAGTTGGGTCTAAACGAGCTGAAGCTGAGGTTCCGTGTGAGGCTCACAAAGAACTTGTACGACCAGTACCTGCAGTAAGTACTACTGCAGCACTAAAGCTTCTTTCCCTTAATATGGGGTCTTCTGATTATCATTTAGTCTTTTACACCATTTATCAAACAAAACTACTGAACATTATGTGGATCCAGCTTTTCAAATGTAATGAATTGTTGCTTTTCTCAGTTTTATATCAGTGAATTGAATATTTAAATAAGACAATTTGAAGACATTACCTTGGGTTCTGGGAAAAATTGTGTTTTTTAACCCAGTTTCTGATTAAATCATTTTAAGCGTAAAAATAATGAACATGCTAATTGATAATCAAAATTATCATCAGTTGCAGCTAGACTTATAGTTAGGGTCAACTGACAGAAAAGAGGGACGCCAGTAATGCACAACATGAAACGTACAGTGACACACAAACAGGACATAAAAAACAAAACTTTGAAACATCTGAAGTGAATCTGCCAATGATATTCAAAACAGATCAGTGTTACAGAAAATGTATTTTGACGGCAGTATGTAACTCATTGTAACCTTACTTGTGGATATCATACAGCAGCCTCTCTTAATTGCAGAGGGCTGTTTTTTTTTTAGCACTGATATTTATTAGAGAAATCATATCCATGTTGAATCACAATCTTTCAGGTTTACTGTTGTTACTGTTAGTTCAAGTAGTCACCATGGACATCTTTGTTCTCTTAGGTGTTGGCAATATAATATGACCACTTTTATTTTTATTTATTTTTACTTGGATAAGACTATATTATTTTTTTGTCTTTTATGATGGTCACCGTGTCGGATTTAACGATCATAATGCCAGAAACTTTTGCAGTGTCTTGGTTGGGTGTATGGCAAGACCTCGATCGATCACAGCATGTCTTATTCCATGATCATGCTTGAGTTCAGATGGCATCGGAGAGGCAGGGGAACCAACAGTCAATCAAAGTGACAAGCATCGTGTGTGATGCTGGTAGGGATGGGTACCTTTCACATCTGAATCAATACGATACCGATACTCGGTACCTGCGAATCGATACCGGTATTTTTCGGTACCTGTTTTCGATACTTTTTTGGGGGGGGATATGTGTTTGGTAATTAAAGTTATTTTGTATATTTAAAAAATAGTCAAAACTTCAGAATTTTGAACATTTATTCTTCAATAACATCAAGTGAAATAACTCCAACATAGAACTTGAGAAAAATGTGTGTGGGGATAAAGTAAATAATTTAAAAATAAATAGATTAAAAATAAATAACTGTATAAAATTATGCTAATTGAAGCTGCGTCGTCGTCGTCGTCTACCTTCTTAAAAGGGGCCGGTTGTTCTCCTTCCTCGAAGCTGGCTGCAAGTGTCAAGCCGCTGGCTGCAGCAGGCTTGCTGGCGGTAACGTTTGCTGCTGGCGCCGGGCGAGTAGCTGTGTTAACGTTAGCCTGTGTTTTTAAACTGTCAAAAATCGTGCACTCCTCCGCCTTGAGGAATATTTGGTGTTTAACCACGTGCTTCCTCAAGTTGGACGTGTTTCCCTTGCTGGCTTTGCACTTCGCATCACAAATGTTGCACCGCGCGTTGTCGGCATCCAGCTTGGTAAAATGAAGCCAGACTTTGGAGCGCTTGCAGTCCACCTCTGAAGATAAAGCAACCACTGACGTAACCGAGTCACCGCATCCTCCGCTCTCGCCGACGCATAACGTCAAGGTGCGTACAGGGTAAAAAAAACAAAAAACAAAAAACAAAAAAAAGGTGCGTTCAGGTACCGAAATGTGGTACCGACGGATTTCCCGTGAATCGATACTCGCTACTTCAGCGGGAATTCGGTCGGTACCAAAAAAGTACCGAAATTCGGTACCCATCCCTAGATGCTGGTGATCTTGTGTACCGAAAAAAAGAAGAGAAAGAAAAAAATGGCTTTGGATGCGGCATTAACATTGAAAGCAAAAGCAAGAGGCGGTGTTAACTTCGGCCCATGTGGTCATTATTTATACAGCAACTAGGTAGCATCTGCATAACAATTTCGAAAGCTATTTCAATAGCTATTTATACTACAAGGAGCAGGCTTGGCTGTGTTTGCCGCATCAAACGGACTACTACTACGTCAGATCTGGAATTTGTAATGATAAGCATATTCCCGCAGTTAGGACTGGAGATAATGTTATGACAGCACAGCCAGCTACTCGAGTGGCTGATGAAGTGCTTCAGCTATCACGAACATTTGTCTTTTTGGCTCGGCCTTCCTTCCTTGAGGAAACATCACATAGGCAGGGGTACTGTTGCCACAGCTCAACAAACTTTTCCTCTCTTTCGTTGTCCTTCCTGACAGTGAAAACATTAGCGTCCCTCCTCCTCCACTCCACCATGGTTATGTAATTGCGCTCTGGAGAAAGCACCTGATTGGTCAACACTCAGGAACATGTCGTGGGAAATGCCATTCTAGATGAGTCAAGACAAAAATTTCTGACATGCTAATCTATGCGTCGTGGTTTTGTGGGGCGTCCCAGACACTGCATGACAGGTCGTTAAACATGTCACACTACACAAGTACAGATGTCCTATTGTTGTTCGACGATGTAATTTGTTGGCAACGACAAAATCGTCTCAAAGTCAGGCTACAATCATGTAGTCTGTAGTCGGGCATTAGATGCACTTTAACAGTTTGTTACCACTACACTTTGATGACCTTAGTGATATAACATAAAAGGTCATGTTTAGAGGAAACTCCAAATTACAGTGTTAGCTACAAAAATCTGCTAAGTACATTAATGACACCATTAATCCCAGATTTCAACCCAGGGACCAAAACTTTAGTGTTTCATTGTTCAATGCAATTTAGCAGCAGATTACAACAAAATGACCTAGTCTGTCGGTGGGAAAAGAAAGAACAAGTAGTCATTCTAAGAAACATTGACCTCATGTTTGTGACCTATTCAGAACCTGTGATACACACCTGGAGATTATCTGGTTCTCTTGCTCTTCAGTGACAAGTAGAAGCATTATATGTGTTCCTGGTCTCTTTGAGTCTTCACCCTGTGTTTTGGCTCTTCAGAGGTTTCACCTACTACAAAATGGGAAACCTGGATAACCGGATAGCCAATGCAGACCAGCTGCTGACACAGGATGTGGAAAAGTTCTGCAACAGTGTCGTGGACCTTTATTCCAACCTCAGCAAGGTACCAAACTTTGTTGGCGCTCACCTAAGCAATGTTGCATCTTTTAGCATACAAAATGAATGATAAATTTAGGATTGGTAAATTGGAATGCTGCATGGCTGCAGTCTCAGAGTGTGTTATATTTGAACATTGGATATGTACACATCCTCACTTGAATAAGAGGTTACATGGGCCAATCACTGCCCACACATCATGATGATCTAAGTGGGATAGTTGCAGTGCAGTCATGTTGAGTGCAGGGCAAAGCAAAATCTTCCTTTAAAAAAAAAAAAAAAAAAACATCTTTGTTTGAACCCTTCGAATATCAAGTTTTGCGCATTATGTCCATAAGAGGGCAGACCAGTACATTGAGAGACATACAGCTTGTTCTAGGTATATTCATTCCAAATGTCAACATCATACATTGACAACGTTGGTTTTGCCACTGACAGGCTCAGATTGTATTGGTTACATTGCTCTTGGAAAAGCCACCAGGCTCCATTTACAGAAACAGTAATTTTATCATTGTAAAGTATTTGTTGACAGCCCTTGCTTGAACTGTTCCATCCCCAAGAATTTTTCAGAAAACTTTGGAGTACTATTTGTAAGTTTGTCTGTCCTCTGTCTGTCCAACAGCCTCTGTTGGATATTGGTCTGTACATCTTCAAGCTGACAAGTGCCATTGGTGCTCAGGTAAGAAAGTTCTGTGTGTTTTTTTTCAGTCTGTGGAACTAAATTGCTCTATCGAGTGAAGCCTATCTGTCCACACAGTTACATTTTCCATATGCATGGGGACTGACCCCATTGGTGCAGTTGACATAGATATATCTTCAAGACACACCACTACATGACCTATACACCAGTTTAAAAGGCCCAGGTATGCATGAATTCATTAAGTCATTGAGGGGGAACTAAAAGCAGATGTAAAAAGTTTGGCATGGAAGATTGGCTTACGGATATGTCAGAGAGGTGGTCTCTGGCCCCCTGTTGGGTTAAAGGGTTCGCCTTTCTTCATCTGTGGTAGAAGGCTTGAGAGTGGTACTGTACAGTGTATTGCATGATTAGTTCTGCCAAAGTATAGCCCACTACTGAAGCTGTCCTTGTTGGCGGGGGTGGTGTGATGTCCTTCTCTGCTCGGGGGAGCATGGGAGTGTCACATGGTGAATTGCTGGGATCGCCTGGCTCATACACCTGCGCATTCTCCCTTGTGTGCAACAATCACACAAAGCACATTGTCCACCAACTGACCTAGTCAGTTGCAATAGCATGGACATTCTCACTGCTGTGTCCAAGTAATGTAGCTGCAGTTAGCCACAACTCCTACAAACATAAGCATGGCATGTAAGCTCACTTCCTCCTTGTCTGGGTGACGTCAGTATTGCGAGCCATAAGGGACCTCCCTGCATGGGCTGTGGTGTAAAAATGTCTGTGGAGAATGTACATGATTATAATGTGCTCAGTTCAGGATTGAGCATGCATTGTCAGCTAGGGATAACCCATCTTCATGCATGAGTTGTTTCTGCATGCCAGCAACACAGAGAAACCTGTTACCAGTTCTTTATTAAATGGCCACCCCCTCCTGCTCAAGGACTGCAGTCGGCCAAGTGCCACATGATGTGACATACCACCCACCAGTATTGTAACAAACTCGATGGGGAATAAATTATTTGTATCACATGGGCTTCATGCAACTACTAGTAGGCCTCCTGCTTCTGGGCGGAGGAATGTAAGCAGCACTCACTCACGCATCAAGAGATTGTTAGTGGGGTGGCTGCAGCTTTGAAGATTTCTCTGCCATCTCTTCAGGGGCCTGCCCCCTACAGCTTTGAGGATGAGACTGGGGGCTGGTCCACATGCTTCCAGGTGCCTCTTTCTCACTTTGAAGAGCTTGAATAAAACCAATTTCAGACACCGTCAGGTGCTGATCACTGGTCTGGGCTCTGTAGGTACTTGGTCAGTTCACAATGGGAGAGGACAGGCTGTGGACCAGGCCTTAGCAGCCTTGGTGTTTCCAAAATTATGCATTCTTTCACTAGAATGCATGATGCTGTGGTGGTCCAGACCCAACTGGCTAGCACGGGGGCCATGTGTTGTTTTTTTTAACAATGCTATCTGATTCAGCAGCTGAAGGAGGAATGTGGTACAGAACTACTAACAGAGTTGCCACAGATCTCCTTATTTGTCTTAACTAATGTGAGAACAGGCAGCGGCAGCTGGCAAGGCCATGTCAGGACTTAAGTTGGCACCATCTGTGGCTGTCATGGTCCATGTTGCAGCCACCTGGTGCTACTGATATGCCTCAGCAGGCACAGGAAGCTTGTTGTTATGCTTGTAAGGGGTCAGATGCTTTAAAGTAGAGCTGGGAATGACGCTGGCCTCAACCAGCCATCTGCCCAAGAACCCACAGCCTACCTGGAGTCAGGGGGAATTGAGGGGACAACTGGATGCATCATGTTAGGGCAGGTCTAAATGTGGTGTATGAGGCAACAGTAGCCAGAGACCTCTCCAATCCTCGCTCAGCCCTCACACAACATCACCCTAAGGCTGCCCCTGCCCTCTGGAGTTTTGTGCCTCATGGGAAGCCCTGAGGGCAGAACCTTTGGTTGATTCAACAATGACCCAGGGTTATCGCTTACAGTTTATGAGTGCCCCTTGTGTGATAAGGTTGCCTGCATTTTTGATCATTGGAGACCCACAACACAAAGAGGTTTTGTGAGCGGAGATCTGCACCCTCATGGTAAAGACAGCCATTATGGAGATGGGGTGAGAAAATTGGCTGGCAGGGTTTTATTCTTGATATTTCCAAATGTGAAGACACTCAGAGGCCAGGTTTAGACCTCTGTGACTGTGTCTGACGAAACAGGTTCCTCAGGCTTCAGGCTCTGAAGTGCAATTGAGTACAAGTACATTGAGGATAACATTGATAGCATACAGGAGAGAGTCCCTCAAAATGTGCCATTCTCATTTTAGGCTAGGAACCAAGGTTACTCGGAGGCTTTGTTTAGGCCTCTTGGGCCTTATGGCAGCATCAGTACCATTAGTGCCATTGGCTCTTCTACACATGTCTCTTGCACGTGGGGCTATGACCACAGAGAGACCTGCAGACCACAGTGCTGGTCAACAATTTCTGTCAGTCAGAGCCATGTATATGCCCAGTCAAGTGAACGACGGGCAGACCTGCCCTCCCTGGGGATGGCCTGAGCCTGAGGTACCCCCCACCACCCGGAGCACTAATGCCATGGCACATCAATGACCTCAGGGGCTGTTGCTTGCTTTTCCTTCATTCAGTCTTCTTTCCACCCTGCTGCAGAGAGTCTGGGAGGAGGAGGGGAAGCAGTTCCTGGTGGCCCAAAACTGTCTCAGATGATGTGGCTCTTAGGGGTTACATGTCTTGGACGGGAGGCTGTGGGAACTTCTGGTTCACTGGGACCAGGGGCCTTGTTCTATCCTTTTCCTCAGGGGCTCAAACTCTGGTCCTGGTCCCTGAGAGGGCCTGGGGCTTGCACAGTCAGTGGTTCAGACCATGCAGAGTGCTCGAGCACGATCAACTAGAGCGGTATACTCATATTGCTGGAAGTTCTTTGTGTCACGGTGCAGAGCGAACTAAGTTTAGATCTCCAGAGGTCCGCCACTATCTGCAGAAGCCACTTGGTGGCAGCAATCAAGGCTGCTCATGTTGGAGGTAATAGGCTGCTGGAGGGTACTGCAGCCTCATTTCAAAGTTTTTGAAAGGCGCACAATGGCATACACTACGCAGCAGGAGGTTGGTCTAAATAAATCAGTGGAGTTGCGAGTTGCCTCTGCCCGACACGTGGAGAGGGTGACAAGGATCAGGAAAGGTTATGCCCAGTCAGAACCCTGAAGGTCTATGTCCAATGAACATAGGAATTCAGTAATGTAGGCCAGTCAGTTGTTTAAGTCCCAGTGCCTGGACCAGCCAGCCCTTGGGTTGTGGAAACGATTCAGATGAACTGGTGCTCCAGCACTGGAACACTTCTAGTATTCATCTATCTTTTGCCAGGCTGTTCAATTCAATTCAGTTCAATTCAATATTACTTTATTAGTCCCGCAAGGAGGAAAATCCAGTTTACAGCAGCACCAATAAAGCGGATAGAGTAAAAACAATAGCATATACAAAAGAGTGGAATAAAAAAAGAAATAAATGTCATCTTAAGAAATTATAATAGTATTTACATCCATCCATCCATCCATCCATCTTCTCCCGCTTCATCTGTGGCCGGGTCGCGGGGGCAGCAGTCTGAGCAGGGACACCCAAACTTCCCTCTCCCCGGACACTTCCTCTAGCTCTTCCGGGGGGGTACCGAGGTGTTCCCAGGCCAGCCGAGCGACATAGTTGCTCTAGCGTGTCCTGGGTCTTCCTCGGGGCCTCCTCCCGGTGGGGCATGGAACAAAACAGGGGGCATCCGATAGAGATGCCCGAGCCACCTCAGCTGACTCCTCTCGATGTGGAGGAGCAGTGACTACTCTGAGCTACTCCCAGGTGACAGAGCTCCTCAGCCTATCTCTAAGGGAGCGGCCTGCCACCCTGCGGCGGAAACTCATTTCAGCTGCTTGTATCCGGGACCTCGTTCTTTTGGTCATGACCCAAAGTTCATGACCATAGGTGAGGGTAGGAATGTAGATTGACCAGTAAATCGAGAGCTTCGCCTTTCGGCTCAGCTCCTTCTTCACCACGACAGATCGATACAGCGACCGCATTACTGCTGCCGCTGCACTGATCCGCCTGTCAATCTCACGCTCCATTCTTCCCTCACTCGTGAACAAGATCCCAAGATACTTAAACTCCTCCACTTGAGGCAGGATCTCTCCTCCGACCCGGAGGGAGCAAGTCACCTTTTTCCGGTCGAGAACCATGGCCTCGGACTTGGAGGTGCTGACTCTCATCCCAGCTGCTTCACACTCGGCTGCGAACCGCTCCAGTGCGTGCTGAAGGTCCTGGCTCGAGGGAGCCAACAAGACAACATCATCCGCAAAAAGCAGAGACGAAATCTGCCGACTCCCAAACCGAACCCCCTCTGGCCCCTGGCTGCGCCAAGAAATTCTGTGCATAAAAATAATGAACAGAACCGGTGACCGCATTGTTCCTCCTGGATCCGAGGTTCGACTATCGGCCGGATTCTCCTCTCCAGTACCCTGAAATAGACTTTCCCAGTGAGGCTGAGGAGTGTGATCCCCCGATAGTTGGAACACACCCTCCGGTCCCCCTTTTTAAACAGAGGGACCACCACCCCAGTCTGCCAGTCCAGAGGCACCATCCCCGACTGCCACGCAATGTTGCAGAGGCGTGTCAGCCAGGACAGTCCTACAACATCCAGATACTTGAGGTACTCAGGGCGGATCTCATCCACCCCCAGTGCCTTGCTACCGAGGAGCTTGCAAACTACCTCAGTGACTTCAGCCCAGGTGATGGATGAATCGACTTCTGAGTCCCCAGTCTCTGCTTCCTATACAGAAGACATGACAGTGGGATTGAGGAGATCCTCGAAGTATTCCTTCCTCCCCACCTCCACTGTAAGCAGTGTTGACACAGAGCTGCTTCCCCTTCCTGAGGTGCCGAACGGTTTGCCAGAATTTCTTCGAGGCTGACCCGGAGTCCTCCTCATGGCCCCCCCGAACTCCTCCTAGACCCATGTTTTTGCTTCTACAACTGCCTGAGCTGCCGCACACTTGGCCTGTCAGTACCCGTCACCTGCCTCAGGAGTCCCATCAGCCAACCAAGCCCGATAGGACTCCTTCTTCAGCTTGACGGCATCCCTTACTTCTGGTGTCCACCACTGGCTTTGGGGGTTGCCGCCATGACAGGCACCGGCGACTTAACGGCCACAGCCACGGATGGCTGCATCAACAATGGAAGTGGAGAACATGGTCCATTCGGACTCAATGTCTCCAACCTCCCTCAGAATCTGGTCAAAGCTCCCCCGGAGGTGGGAGTTGAAGACCTCCCTGACAGTGGGTTCCGCCAGACGTTCCCGACAGACCTTCACGGTACGTTTGGGCCTGCCAAGTCTGTCCTGCTTCCTCCCCTGCCAGCAGATCCAACTCACCACCAGGAGGTGATCAGTTGACAGCTCAGCCCCTCTCTTTACCCGAGTGTCCAAGACATACTGCCGAAGGTCAGATGATACAACTACAAAGTTGATCATTGACCTCCGGCCTAGGGCGTCCTGGTGCCACGTGCACTCACCAATAACAGTGCAATTGGTAGCCATTTGGACTTCATTATCTTGTCCTCCTGCACCAAACCACTGACCTTTTGATCTTCCGCGGGAGCCACAGCTGCCTTGATGTCCTTTGAGATTCAACAAATGAGTGGTTCAAAAAATAAAAATATGGGCTGTGCATTTTCAGAGTAGTTGCGGTGTAAATCCAACCAGATTTCACAAAATTGTGGCTTATCTGAGTGAGTATGTACATGCTCATATCTAATTCTTGTCTGACAAATCATGCCTGTGCACTCTGAAATCTTGACTTGCAGACTGTGTAGTGCTAAACAGTATAGTAGTTTTCAACTGTATACCACCATATGCATGCATCCCAAAAATTATGACTTGTTGGGACTGTCAAGCACAAGTACAGCAAGTGCGCATGTGCTTGAAAAAGTAAAGTGGGCACTTGTTTTGTGCACTCTTTTTTGTGTTGTTCAGTCAAATACAGCAAACAAAGGAGCTCTACTTCCAGCTCTCGGGAGGCGGCCATGTGAAGCGCATCTGCTCATGCAGACCCCCGATTGTGATATGTATAGAAGCGTGTGTGCATCTGCCTGCAAGTCTCCAGCTGTCTTGTACTGACTTAGACTGATCCCAATTTGGGAAATTCTTTTGTTGCAGCAGCAGGTTAAACATACACATAAACATAAATTATAAAACGGAAAGGTGAAATCCGGCAATCTGATTGGCTGTTAACTGTGATATAATGAGCGTATACCGCAGCTACTATTCTAAAACACCTTATCACAGCATATCACTCCACTTCAGGGAAGCAACAATGTTTCCATGACAACAACCAACTTTCACAGTACGCAGCAAAAAGTAGCCGGTTTTGATGTCTATTTTTTAAGCTGTTAACAACATGCAAACATGTTCACGGTCAGTCACAGGATCAGCACCTTGACAGCGACTATGACACTTAGGGCTCTATAGGGTGATCTGTCACTGTCTGATTGAACAGCCTCATGGAAATGATATTTTACAATTCTTCACATTATTTACTAACGAAATTCGTTAAGACAAGTAATTTGGTGCTTTTAAAGTCATGATATTCAGATGCCACTGCTGCGTCTCCAGGTGCCTGCCGCGATGTCACATATAGTCGGCTTAATAAAGTCAGTGATCACTCAAAGCTAAAACTTTTTAAAAAAAAACTCTGATTCATTGAGGTTTTGGTTGGATTCTTCCGGACCACTCACTCATAGTTAACTGCGGGGGGGCCTCACACGTTTACGTTACGGGGCTGATTGTCAGAGAAACAACAATGTATCCATGACAAACTGTTACAGTCGGTAGCAAAAAGTTGCTGTGGTGTTTTGACAGCGTTAACAAATAGACTAAATAAGTTGAATTCACATGTTTAAGTGTAACTTTCACCTCCACATAGGGTAAATCAACTCTACAATGGTAGAGTTGATTGAGCAGTGACTTTCTCCCGAAAAAAAGGCGAGGAATAGACGACATGCAGAGCTAACGTATGGAGAGGTGGGACTATTTTTTTTCGTAGCGGGGCTATTTTATTAGATAATATGTATTCCTGTTTAATTAAAAACAACATGAAAATTATTGTGTATTCCTCTTTCATATTGCCATTATTGGTAACCGTTTTATAAAAGCAATACATCACGACAGGCGGTGATATGTGCTCATTATACGACAGCTGAGGGGCGTTCTTCGGCCTGACGCATAGCGAATGAGAATAAAACTAAAAGAAAAAGAATGTTCTCAGCAATTCTTAAAACATAACTAAGTATAACTAAATACATAGTTATATAATCTGTGTTATATATTATAATAATATGTATTATAATATATACTACATTTTCTAATAATATAATAAATATACATTATACTTAAGTATATAAACAAGTATTAACAGTTCTTAAGAGAGAAAGAGAGAGAGCCAGAGCTCTAAACTGTATACCAGAAAAAATATGTTCAAGTTGCAGATGATAAATAAATGTTAACAATAAACAGTATTGTGCAGTGTTGCAGTAGTGCAAATAATATGTAACACTGAAATATTGGGGTTTGTGAGGTTGGTTGACGTTAACTGTTTAAATTACTGTTGTACAGTGTGATGGCTTGTGGCAGGAATGACTTCCCGAAGCAGTCCTTGTGACAGCAGAGTTGGAGCAGTCTACTGGAGAAGGAGCTCTGCTGTCTGTTCACGAGGTGGTGAAGGGGATGTTCAGGGTTATCCATGATCGATAACAGTCTGTCCAGTGTCCTCCTCTCCATCCACCTTCTCAATTTGTAATCCTCAACTACTGTGACATTCTCCCTCAGAATAAACAGTGGTTGTGTGGTCATCCTGAAATCAACCACCATCTCCTTGGTCTTGGCCACGTTAAGCAGCAGGTGATTTCTACCAGACCATTCCACAAAATCACCCACCACTGCTGTGCTCCTCTCGTCCATCCTTTATACACCCCACCAATGTTGAATCGTCCGATAACTTCTGTAGGTGGCACAATGAGAAGTTGTACTGGAAGTCTGAGGTGTACAAGGTGAAGAGAAAAGGAGACAAAACAGTCCCCTATGGTGCTCCTGTACTACTTTTCACGTCTCACACAGAACATTGCGAGTGCAACAAGCTTGTCCGTCTTATTTGCCAAGGACCACACGTTCCCCGTGATGATCGCTGGAACGGATTGTCTCTATCTCCGTGTTGTGGCCCTCCGTGGCTCCAGCTCTGCAGCCCCGACCTCGCCTCTTCAGCTAATACAGGACTACAATCCTTTCTCTGGGCAGCAGCGTGAATTTACACAACGTGATCAGTTCCTCTTGTGTGTAGACAATGCCCCCACTCCTCTCTGTACGACCCTCCGTTACGAGGAGGGCAAAAAGTAACAGGAGGGCCACCAAAAAAGTTGTAAAATTGCACGCAGACATCATGACATAGTTGCCAAAAGCACAGTTACAAAATTACAAGTTAAAAGAACGGGAAAAACACAAATCAACAAAAAACAAACGAAAGCGACGGAGCAACTGCAACAGGCATCCACCTAACACAGCTTAATTTTTTTTTTTTGTTTAATATTTTTTATTAAGAAAAATGGCACATGAGAAAAAGCAGTGTCCCATAAACATTGAGAACCATAGTTAAAAAAGAAGTATCAATAATATTATCAATAATTTGTGCTTCTCAATAGAGTAAATGAGAAAGAAGCCATGTTTTCCATATTATTTGAGGGTCAAAAACACAAGAACAGAGTAAACTAACAAAAAAAAATAATAAAAAATATAATAATAATAATAATAATAATAATAATAATAATGAGTAAAAAAATAAAAAGAGTGAAAAAAGAGTAGAAAAGAAAAAAGGGAGAAAGAAAGAAGGGGGGGCATCAGTCAATTAGGAGACAGAGATTGCAGAGAGTTGATGAATGTTAAAACAGATTGCCACTTCTCAGAATTACCTCTCACTGAATATTTAATCTTCTCTAGCTTTAGAAAGGACATAACATCCCTGAGCCACTGAGTACTTGAAGGAGCTGTAGTAGACTTCCAATGGAGAAGAAGATGGCGTCTTGCTAGTAAGGAAGTAAAAGCTGGAACATCTATTTGCTTGGAAGTGTATCCATTGTAATCTTTCGGATACTCAAATATGGCAATATAGGGAGAGACATGAATAGACATTGAAAGTATTTTTGACAGAGTATCAAAGTAGCTCTGCCAAAAGCTAGATAATACTGGACAGGAATAGAACATATGAGTCAGATTGCAGGATGAAGCATGACATTTGTCACAACTGTCAGTGATACTGGGATAAGTTTGCGACAAACGGGCCTTGGAAAAATGAACCCTAAAAAGTACCTTAAATTGTATGAGTGTGAGGCGAGCACAAGTTGAGCTCGCAAGGATTTTGTTAAGCGCAGCATCCCACCAGTTGTCCTCCAGGTTAAACCCTAATTCACACTCCCAGTCAGCCTTGACTTTTGTGGCTGTTGAACCATCATAAGACAGGAGTTTGTTGTA
The DNA here is from genome assembly GCF_051107435.1 of Chaetodon auriga. NCBI lineage: Eukaryota > Metazoa > Chordata > Actinopteri > Chaetodontiformes > Chaetodontidae > Chaetodon > Chaetodon auriga. The sequence goes on from NC_135094.1 coordinate 22,594,850, forward strand.
GACCTTTGAGATGAATGATTTTTGAAGGGGGTCAAAACTGAGAAATTCATCCCACCATTGACTCGGAGGTAAGGAGGGAAAAGTCGGAAACAAAGATTTAACACAATGTCTGATTTGAAAATAGCGAAACAGATGAAAATGTGGGAGCTGGATTTTGCTTGATAGATCTACAAAGGTACTGAAAATACCATCCTTACACAGGTCTTTTCAAGCCTTTGTCATGCCATATGGAAAAGGTGGACTCTGTTAAGGCAGGTTGAAATAAATGATTTTTCAATAAAGGGGCTGAGGTAGATGCAGAAATAAATTTAAAATGCCCCCTGAATTGGTACCAGATTTTGAGAGTGGAACTTCCCACTACATTATTTGTCAAGCCAGAGGGGTTGATTGGACTAGAAGAGGTAAGTAGAGCTAACAGAGATGACGAAACGCATGACCATGTCTCTAGTCTACACCATAGGGGATCCGTTAATTTAAACCACAAAGAAATTTTGTGGATATGTGTTGCCCAATAATACAGTTGAAGATTCGGGGGAGACAATCCGCCGCTGAATTTGCACCTTTGAAGTACTGATTTGCGTATTCTAGGTGCCTTTCCACACCATAAAAAGGAAGAAATATCTTGATCAAAGGTTTTGAAGAAACGTTTTGGCAAGAATAGGGGGAGACATTGAAATAAAAACAGGAACTTAGGCAAAATATTAATTTTAACTGTATTAATTCTCCCAATTAGTGACAAGGGTAAACTTCTCCATCTCTGAAGGTCAGACTTAATTTTAGACACCAAAGGGGAGAAATTGCAGAAGAAAGAGAGGTCAATGTTCTAGTTACATTAATCCCCAGATACCTAAAACCAGCAGGGCTCAACTTAAAGGGTATATCGGACTGATTAAGCCGGAGCATTGATGGGATAGGATTCTTTCTTGGAAATGCTTACTTTATAGCCTGAAAATGAGCCAAATCTCTGGAGGAAGGATAAGATTGGTGGTATGGAACGGGTCGGATCTGACACATACAACAATAAATTATCAGCATAAAATGATAACTTAAATTCCATTTCCAATTGTGATATGCCGGTAAAAATGGAAGAGAGCCTCAGATAGATTGACAAAGGATCTATCGCTAAAGCAAACAATAGGGGCAATAAAGGACATCCCTGTCGGGTGCCACGGGACAGTGTGAAAAAACTAGATTGAATGCCATTGGTGGAGATACAAGCTTGTGGGGCAGTGTAAAGGAGATGTATCCATGAAATAAAAACATTTCCCAGCCCAACACGGCTTAATCTTAATGATCAACAGAGTATGATCAACGCTCAGTGGTTAGACAGAAAGCTGATTGAATTAGAAATGAGATCTTCAAGCCCCAAGTGTAGTCAAACCTTTGCAAAGTTCTTACGGATGTTACTGTTTGTGTGTTCATCAATCAAATTATTGTTTGGTTTTATTTAGTTTTATTAGTGCTGGGGCCCATTGCTCAAAACTAGGATAAGGGATTAAGCTGGGATATGTTGGTTATCCTGGCTCAACTTATCTGTGATCCGGTTGCACAAAAGCAGGATAGTGGAAAGTGGGATATGTTATGGGATAAGTTACCGTGGAGATTTATTCTGTGGAGCTAGCCTGCTCCAGACCAGGCTAAGTTCCAGGATCTATTTAATCTCATCCCTTATCTCAGTCAGCAGTCATCACAAACGGAAACCAATAGTTATTCCACTGCCCACTACACATTGTTATCACATTCAACTAGATCCACTGTCATTATTTAAGCATTAACACAAAACATAAGAATAATTTATTTCAATTTTAATTAATTTTATTAATTTCAATCATTGTAGATAAATGATGATTTTAGATGATGTTGCAATCATGAGATAGACAGTTTCCCATAGACTTTATATAAAATACACATCCAATATAAATATAAATACACATCAAAGAGTAACATGATGTTCCTTTATTGAATAAGGTTAAATCAAAGCATCAGTTCCTTTCAAAACTGAAGTCACACAGTGACTCTACAAGATATAAAGCACAGAATCAAAGCATATTATACAACACAAGAATAAATACACATTCAAAGGTCTGTATATAATACACCCCACATGTCTGCACACTGAAATAAATGCAGGACAAATCCGTACACAACAAATGAACAGACAAATGAATGGTTGCAGTAGCCTCCCTGCAAGCTTGTATACACACAGTATACAGCACAAACATAAGAGGCCAAATCACACAAATTCCTCTGCCAATGAGGCCATATTTAACTGAAATTCACAGCATGCGTCTCTGCCAATGCAGGACATATTTAACTGAAATTTAAAACATGCATGTTAACTAAAATAATTCAACACATATTGGTCCCTGACCAGCTGACCACTGTCGTCATCAAGGAAGATGGCAGGATTGTCCCAGTCCATGTGTGATGGCACTCTCGGGGCCTTCTCCTTCCTCAGGCAGGCCACATTGTTGAGGACAGCACAGGCCACAGTGATGTCACATGCCCTCAAAGGGCTGAACCGTAAGTCATGAAGACAATGAAAGCATGCCTTCAGGAGGCCGAAGGTCATTTCAATCCTGGCCCGTGTCCTGGCATGGGCATGATTGTAGGCCTGCTATGCTTCCTGGGGGTCTGTATATGGTGTCAGGAGAAAAGGCTGGCAGGCATACCCCCTGTCCCCCAGCAAGACACCAGAGAATTCACCTGTCCATACAAAATCTCATCATCACAACCTCATAAATAGAGTGACATTCTTGACACAGCTATGATGTAAAAAGTGGTTATTGTGCATTCTTAAGTATTAGTCAGGGCACTTACCATTCTGCAAGATGTTCTTGTATTTAATCTTGACTTGCTGCCATGTCCCACACACACACTTTTATATATGCTAAAACAACATACATGAGATAAGATCAACTTTATCTATCCCAAAGGGAAATTATCAAGGAGTTATACAGTCTGATGGAGTTACATTTACACAATTTCACTCACATCTGCAGTCAATTTCACTTACAATATCAAATGATTCATGCAACTACATTATCGGAGATGTTAGTTAACTATTTGGATTGTAATTGTGATGGTTTCAGCAGAGCAGTGAGTGTGTATTTGTGCGCTATTTACGCATTCAGGCAGTCTGCAATACTTCCTCTCCTTGTTTTATAACTGTGGCGGTGTTGACTTTCTTTTTAATTTGGTCCTTCACCTCCTCGTAAGCCTCCATTAGGATTTCTGCCTCCGACAGGGAAAAGTATGCCGCTCTAGTTGCCATGGTGAATCGGTGAATCTGTGATCGATGGTGGGGTCTATTTGAGGAAGCCGTGTGCACATACTTGTCCAGGATAGTTTTCACCTGGCTTGATGAATCCGTGTCTGCTCATCCTGGCTTGGTCTATGTGCAGCCGATTAAGCCTGGAAGCTCATGTTTTGGATTGGTTGAACTCAGCTCAGTCACTTATCCTGGATGTCTGAATCCTACTTTTGTGCAACGGGCCCCTGGTGGTACTGTGGCGGTTTTCATTAACTGCATAGTTTGACGTTGCTATCTTCTCAAGTTGTTTAAAATGGTTAGAATGTTTGTTTCAGTTGCTAAAGTTGACATTCTTGCTACTTTGTTTTGCCTGCAAAGGTTTAAAATTTGTTATTCAACTTTGGCTCGGAGAAATCGTTTCAAATGTAAGTAGGGTATGGTTAAGAGAATTGGATGATAATGAATGGAATGCAGGGGTCAAAACAATGAATAGGAGCCCAATTGTATGTGAGTCAAACACTTGCTCAATACTGGCTAACAGTACTTTTTTATTTTGCTAGCTTTGTCTCTTCAAACGCAATGCTGCATTATGAAGGTAAAATGGACCATAACATGGTGCAAAATGTTAAACTTTTGTCGTGTTTGCTCACAATGATTGTGGCCCCAGCCTCAACCTAATATTACTAGTATAGGGGCTAAAGTATGATGCAATAGACTGATGAGTCGGTGGCACTTGATAATCCTAGCAAACTCAACTGTAACTTTCAATCATATGTTTAAGTAGATTAAGTTCATTTTAGATTTGTCTGTAGGTAAAATTATAGGCTACTGTTTGTGCTGTTGGTGTTCAGGCTATTCCCAAGTGTACCCAGGTGGCAATGGTTAATATAATAAGAGGACAGAGTGTCTACAAAATGGCGCCACGGACGGCTGCCTTGGCGTGTTGGTGCGCGTTGTTTTGTTTTGTGTTTTAACTTTTTGCGACAGTACCCAGAGCTCTTTCACCAGAGAAGAGCTCATGAACATTAGGATAACAACACCAGAGGATTCCTTTCCTAATTTTCTGCTCCCAACACTGGAAATTGTGGACATGCTGGTCAAAGGTGCGCTCACCTTTGCTCACGAAGTGAAACGCTGGAGGAGAGGAAAAGGGCCAGTGCACTCGTGTCTTCGCCAGCACGGATTACGCACAGCGTTACCAGGAATTTTTCTCTCTAGTGTGTGTTCACTGCCCAACAAACTGGAGGAAGTGCAACTGCTGTGGGGTAAATACAGAGACTTTTCTTCATCTGCGGTGTTGTGCTTCCCGGAGACATGGTTGTGTGGATTAATACCAGACTCCGCGCTGCAGCTGGCAGGCTTCCAACTCTACTGCGCAGATAGTGACATGGACCTTTCTGGCAAAACTAAAGGTGGAGGAATCTGTTTCTACATCAACAGTGGTTGGTGCAATGACATGACAGTGATCCAGCAGCACTGTCCTGACCTGGAATCTTTTATCATTAACTGTAAGCCTTTTTTATTCACCCCCGTGAGTTTGCCTCGCTGATCAGATGCTGTGTGTGGAGCGGGCCAACCCGGACTCCTTAGTTATTGTCCTTGGTGACTTTAACAAAGGTAACCTCACTCACGAACTCCCTAAATACAGACAATTTATAAAATGTCCAGACAGGAGAATATTCTGGATCACTGTCAGTGTTTCCTCTAGGATTTGGACACAATTTTTTACGTAGCCATCATCATTTATGAGTCAGTAAAAGGCTATTGATACCTGACTAGCGTCATCTTCATCAGCTGTCTTTCTCTTCTTAGAGAAATATTTGACCAAGCTCATCTGAAAATGCAGTCAGCAGCTGTCTCCAGTGTTCACAGACATTTTCAATACCTCACTGGAAACATGTCACGTGCCAGCCTGCTTCAAGTCTTCAACCATCATCCCTGTTCCCAAGAGGCCAAGGACCACAGGACTTAATAACTTCAGACCCGTCCTTCATGACCTCTTTGGTCATGAAGTCCTTTGAGTGCCTTGTGCTCTCACACCTCTAGGACATCACCGACTCCATCTCCCTCCCCTGCCATTTGCCTACAGAGCCAACAGGTCTGTAGACGATGCAGTCAACTTGGCCCTCCACTTCATCCTCCAGCACCTAGACTCCGCAGGAACCTATGCCAGGATCCTGTTTGTGGATTTCAGCTCTGCTTTTAACACTATCATCCCAACTCTGCTTCAGGAGAAGCTCTTCCAGCTGAGCGTGCCTGACTCCACCTGCAGGTGGATTTCATACTTCCTGTCTGACAGGAAACGACGCAAAGACCATCAGCACCGGATCCCCGCAGGGCTGCGTTCTTTCTCCTCTGCTCTTCTCCCTATATACAAACAGCTGCATCTCCAGTCACCAGTCCGTCAAGCTCCTGAAGTTTGCGGACGACACCACCCTCATCAAACTCATCTCTGATGGTGACGAGTCCGCCTACAGGTGGGAGGTTGATCATCTGGTGACCTGGTGCAGCCAGAACGACCTAGAGCTCAACACTCTAAAGACAGTGGAGATGGTTGTGGACTACAGGAAGAACTCAGCCTCACCTGCCCCCATCACCCCTCTGTGACTCCACTATTGACACTGTGAAGTCTTTCTGCTTCCTGGGAACTATCATCTCCCAGGACCTCAAGTGGGAGCCGAACATCAGCTCCCTCATCAAGAAAGCACAGCAGAGGATGTACTTCCTACGGCAGCTGAAGACAATGATGGTGCACTTCTACACAGCCATCATTGAGTCCATCCTCACCTCCTCTATCACCATCTGGTACGCTGCTGCCACCGCCAAGGACAAGGGCAGACTGCGGCGTGTCGTTCGGTCTGCAGAGAAAGTGATTGACTGCAATCTCCCATCTCTTTAGACCTGTACCTGAGGTATGCAGGAAAGATTGTGGCTGATCCCTCCCACCCCGGACACAAACTCTTCGAGACACTCCCCTCTGGCAGGAGGCTGCAGTCCATCAGGACCAAAACCTCACGCCACAAGAACAGTTTTTTCCCATCTGCTGTTAGCCTTATTAACAAGGCCCAGAACCCCCCCCCCTTCCCGACACTCTTCACACTTCACCTCTGCCTCTGCTTGTCATATTGACATTGCCATAACTCTATGAGTTACATTAATGCTCAGCTTGGATTTCCTTATTTTACTGTATCACTGCCAGCTGTACTGCTTTTTTATTCTGAAAATAAGAAACAGACTATGTGTATATATATATATGTATATTGTTAAATGTTTTACTTTTTAGTAGCTTATTTTTAGAAGATTTGTCATGCACCAACTTCATTAAAACAAATTCCTTGTATGTGTAAAATCATAATTGGCAATAAAGCTTTTTCTGATTTCGATTCTGAATACAAATTAATATAATAAAACAAGAAAAAGGGGATTCATGTTATGAATTATGAATGATGGTAATGATACATTTTATTTATGTAGCACTTGCCAAGCATAGAGCACAAAGGGGTTTCCAAATAAAATACATAATACTATAAAAAAAATCAAATAATATTAAAACCAAACCAGAAATAAAGATAAATAAAAACCCAACAGTAAGAGGAGATGGTAATAAAAGTAGTGTCATGAAAACATCTATTCAGTCAACTCCTTTAAATCAGACTTTCACAGAGAGGAACATATTAGTGTATGATGCTACCCGTGTCTGCCATACCAACTATCACTGAAAATGTCCTGGAAAATGATCTCTAGATAGTGGGAAACCTGGTGGTGACAGGTACAGTCCTTTTGTTACAGCATAAACAGCTCTTCCAGTTGATGTTTTAAAACCCGACAGTTCAGCGCCAAAACATTGCTTGAACCTTCAAGATAAACTGTGTCTTCTAGAAGGATGACCCAATATATATTTGGTATAACAAGGTTCTTCCAATTTTTTAAAAAAATCGTATTTAGTGTCACTATGGTCTTTACCCACACATCCTATATTATGAGTGCTTAACAGTGACTTCATTGTGTCCACCCCCCCCCACCCTTCCCCTTTCCTCCCCTTTCCTCCCCTTCCCTCCTCTACCCAGGGCCCAGCCATCATGATGGCTTACCTGCTGATCTCAGGTCTCTTCCTGACCAGACTGAGGAGGCCCATTGGTAAGATGACAGTCACTGAGCAGCGCTACGAGGGAGAGTACCGCTACATCAATTCTCGCCTCATCACTAACAGGTTAACACACCAGCAACTCCTCGAACCCTATTGCTGTACAGCTGTTTACTACAACACTATACTGACATTTTTTCTTTCTCTTTAGTGAGGAGATTGCCTTCTACAATGGCAATATCAGGGAAAAGCAGACCATTCACGCCACATTCAAGAAACTGGTGTGTAACACTTTAGTACTGTGGACAAAGGACTGTGTCACCTCTCATGACAACTAGCATCCCTTTTTGGGGTGGTTGGGTGGGATCAGTCATTGTGCACAACTTTGAAAACAGCAGAAAACATTATGTTGTCCAGTAGCTCCGGCTACATCAGCTGCATGAGGAAAAACAGCAGTGTGCTGTACAGAGAAAACACAACTTTTTCTTTTTGAAAGGAACAGATTTTTTTATGGGCTCAGATATGTTCGGAAGAGTTGCTTAAGTTTTATGCAGATCCTCATTAGTGTGTGCTTTCCCAACCTCAGAAAGTGACCATATTTATTTTGTTTTTCAGGTGGACCACTTGCATAACTTCATCTTCTTTCGCTTTTCAATGGGATTTGTGGACAGCATAATTGCCAAGTGTAAGTGAATATATTACTAACTTTAATGGACAATATTTAGACCATATCCCTGATATTTGTTTGACGTGCTGTACAAAGTGTTAATGGTAAGAAAAAACTGAGCAAAAAGAGACTACAAGAACACAATATGAGAGCATGAAGAGATTACGCAATTCTTTTATTAATGCTAATAAAATACTATTGTTGAATGACCTTATGTTACTATTAGGGAGGGCTTAGTATACAAGGAACAGAAGATGGCACTATGGTCACATGGTACACTATACAAAAAGAGTCTGCAAATCAGGCCTAGTATATGTAATAAAGATGCAAATCATTTTCCCTATAATAGGATCCTTGGCGTGGTATTACCTTTTGTTGCAGAGAAAAGAAAACTGTCTTAACTACAACATGTATTGGTAGGATAGTTACTAGTTTTCAAGTCACTGTTTGTATGCAAGCGGAGATGTGGCCATTTTCTTATGTACCGAGTTTTCCATTTGTTGGGGTTAGGGTTAACAGGATTCAGAGTGTGAATATCTGTAATGAGTCTGAAAGAACGAGTTCACACCTTGGTGAGACTTCCAGTTCTTTTGATGCTACCTTCTCTCAGGAAGCAGACAGTTAAAATCAATCAGATGCATGGCCTTATTCCTCTCTCATTGTAGCATGAAACTAATTTTCACTCTGTCGAGTTTTTAATTACCATGTGCCATGTTTCCTTTTGGGCCCTGTTAATTCCACCAGTGCTCTGTTGTCTTGCTAAAAGCTGGTCTTTCTGGGAAGTGGATGACCCCCTTCACTCTGTTAAATTCCAGTGTGATTTTTTTTTTTGTTTGTTTTAAGGGGGTTGAAAGAGATTCTTGAGTCCATAAAATAAATAAATAAATAAATAACATACCCACCATGACCTCCTCAGCGGCATGGCAACAATGCTGAGCAGTGTGTGCTACACTGTCCATGTGATAGGGGGAATTCTGTAGAATTTGTATAAATACAAGCAGTAGAATGTTTGTGTGAACCATATCAGTGAAATGAGGTCCACCCAAAAACAAGTTATTTTGTGTGCTTATTCTCCTCCTTGTATGTCCACATGCTGTTCCTTGGCAGACCTGGCCACTGTGGTGGGCTACCTGGTTGTTAGCCGGCCATTCCTAAACCTGTCCCACCCCCGGCACCTGTATAGTTCACACTCTGAGTTGCTGGAGGTCAGAGAACACAAACACACTCAAACACAAACCCCATTTATGCTGGTATTAAAATGCAATCTGTATCCAGGTATGTTCTGCATAATAAACAATCTGATCTTGCCTCTATGTTTACACTTGGTATTTTTAGTGCGTTCTCGTTGTCCTTATTAGATCAGATCTCTGTCCTTCAGAGCAGAACCTGCGCATGAGCAATTTGAGGTGGTTTGAAGACACCTTAAAAATCTGAGGTTTGTGAGTTGTTGAGTGATGGAAATGTCGTCAATAAAAAATCTTAATTATTTGTCCCCTCTTGTAAATTTGGCAAATGTAATACATTAAGGTTTTCTTTTCTTCATATCAAAAGTATCGTGTCAGTTTGTCTTTGTGTTGAGTACCATTGTGTGGGCTACTCTGTGGCTAGATAAATTATATACCTTATTAACTGCAGATCAGCTGCACAGATGAGTGCAATGTGTCACACACAGCTATTTTTTTTTCATATATCATTGAATTCCCAATTCCCACTGAATTTCTGTTTCATGCAGTTCTGTTGAATAGTGCTTTTGATACTTTCATGGCCCTGAATAGACCTATATTCAGTAATTAGAGGCCATCCTGCTTCCTTGCTCTCTAAATTGGAACAACAACCTATATTTTGTAGGGTTGCAACAATACAGGCCTCACTTGACCACGCAGATGGCTGGCATGGCCTACATTGAAATCCACTTGTGAAGCGAGGTTTAAAGTGTGTGCAAAACATTTCAACTTTATGTATGGAGACAGTCTGGGCTCTCTCACTGCTACATCTAAATTTCATGCATTGTCTGTAACAACAGCAATACCATGATGATTGTTGTCATTGGTCATGTCAAGCTCCTTCTCCGCAAAGATTTCAAAACCTCATCTATGTTGAGTCCAGTGTGTGATTGGAAAAGAGGCTGCATCTGTAGAAGAAAGTTTTCATTTCACATTTGCACAGTTGTGACTCTAATGCTCTTTAGCAGTGCTTGGCTTGAGCGCAAAGGATGACAGGAGTCTTCCAGTCTTTTTGACTGCTATGATTGTGCTCTCTGCTGTGCAGACAAAAACAGTAGTTTTTGGCAAGGAGAGATAGTAGATAACCATGTAATGTCATTGTAGATAGCGTCACAGTCCCACGACAGCATCGATATGGCGAGATTCGATATATTGTAACATCCCTAATATTTTGTATTGACTAAAAACAAATATCTGCATGTTGTGTAGCCTACGGATGTCAGCAAATTGTAGGGATTGCATGTACAGCTATTGAAGATCCAAACACAATGCAAGCCAGACTATTTTCAGATGTGGTCAGGCAGATGCGATCGCATTGTGATCACGATGCATTTACACCTTGCATTACATGCAGTTATCCTAATCTGGATAACGTGTCGAGATACAGATTGCATTTTAGGACCAGGTTTAAATGGGGCCATAGAGCTTGTCCACCCAAGTAAAATAGATTCGCTTGCTTTGTCACGTGGTTATTGGTGTCAAATTACAACTTGAAACTTAAATAGAAATACATCTTTTGTGGAGAGCATTACATTTTTGTTTCTTTGGAGTTTTAAAATAGACAGAGACAAGTTGATTTTCATACTGTATAAAAATGAATGTATGAAATGAAATGTATGGAAACCTGAGCACACAGCAATAAGGTTGTTTTGACAATAATAATCATAGCTTATTCCAGTGACGCCACCTTAAAATGATTGGACCTGTGTGGCCTGCAGGATTACTACCAGAGTGGGAGGATGCTCCTGAGAATGTCCCAGGCCCTGGGCAGGATTGTACTAGCCGGCCGAGAGATGGCCCGCCTCTCTGGGTGAGTGTTATAGAAAATTACAAAATGTTGAACATATTTTTTTTTAAAAAAAGGAAAAGGTATGTGTTAGCCCAGAGTCTGAATATCCTGATGGCGTTCAGTGGCCACTTCAGTGGGGATCAATAATTTATTTATTTCACCTCTCTTTGAAGCTTTTTACATAGGCTTTGGTGGGTCACTTCCTTCAGAAGGTACCCAGTGAGCAAACGTTTTAAGGTCTTTTTTGACCATTAAAAGAAATCTACTGAGGAACCAGAATACGTTTTTGCAATGTCCTATGTAAACATCCTATTAATGTTCACTATTGATGTTATTTGGTTGTCAGAAGTGAAGGTTAAGGTGTTCTTAAACATCTATTTTAAAACAACTTTTAAATCTTCACTATTGAAATCCAAATGTGATATCCTGACAGGGTTCAAAATGAAAGTTTTTACATCAGTTCAGGTATCTTTTCATGGTTAATTGCAAACATCCAGAGAACAGTTTTGTTAAAAGTTTTTATGACATCTTTCTTGGACCAACTTCAGACATCTCATTTCAGATGTCTGGGCTGTACTCCATTTAAACCAACTTTAATTTAATTGTAAATGATTCCAGAATCCCATCCTATCTTCACTTGCTATCAGCTGTATTGAATACCATGTTTGGGTCGTCAGACCTTCATCTGATAGGCTATTGTTCTAAGGTTGGGTGACCCAAACATGGTATTTAAAAAAACGGATTCTAGCGAAGGCAGCATGCAGACTATCTCTTTAAAATTGTCAATAAAAAATGTATACCCACCTCTAGTGCTGGGCGGTATTACCAAAAATGTATATGTGTGTGTGTGTGTATGTGTGTATATATATATATATGTGTGTGTATATGTATATATGTGTATATATATATATGTGTGTATATATATATATATATATATATATATATATATATATGTTTGTTTGTTTTTTCTTTCATCTGGAAGACAGATGTTTTAACACAGGTATGTCCAGGCGCTCATTTGGGCGCATCTGGGCAGAGAACCGTTATCTCGTCCAAGCACACGGAGAAAATCCTCTGTTGAAAACAAATTTTCAGCCTTTTTTTCTGCTTGCTATTGTTCTTATCTCTCATAAAAGGACGAAATGCAATTAAAACAGTAAAATAACACCTTGGCCAGGTCAGCAGTGTCCTCTGTGAGTGCTCTGCCCATTCATGTGTAATGAGATGGAGCGCAGTTACACCAGTAAATAGCTCAGCAACCCATTGGTCAATTTTGATGATCAACGCCTCTATCAACCAGTCAGAGTCAAGAGAATTGAGGGGCAGTGCCCAAATTCACCATAGTAACACCAATGACAATCCAGAATGAAGTAACCCTAGAGATAGTATATCGCGCTCCCTATAGCGCTCCCTCCACTCTAGAAACCCATTAGTTTGATTGATCTCAAACTAATGCAGAGTCATAGGAAGAGACATTAGCAGCGTTTTTTTGAGCTGGAATATAACTTTTGACCACAAAACAGCAAAGATAAGACATACTTTATGATTTAGCGATTTTTTTTTTTCTGCTACTGTTTGGCTGCTAGCTTGCCGAGTTTCCGTCGCACAGTGAGGAGGCAGACGCCTTCATAATCATCAGACTCTCTGCTTTCATATGATACCAGGTTTGTGAGGTTTGCATGAAATGGTGAAATGAGCAGATACTCTAAAGTGAACATACGCTATTTTGGTCTTTTTGTTAAATGTGCATAGAATTTATTGCTGTATAAATTATGTTTTGTTTGGGTGGCAATGATTGGTAGAGGCTTATAGCTGAATTTCACTCTGTTATTCTGATATGCTACAAGTTAAGACTGGTGCTTCCTAGCGCAAGCATTGACCATCTGAACTGCATGCATCTCCTGCTGCCCAGGTTTTCTGCAAAATATTAATGTTTTTAAAAACTTAACAAAATTCTGTTAACTGTCAAGTGAAAAAAGATGCAACCATGGAAAAACTAGAATATTTGGTTTGAATTGTATGGATGAGTCCCCTAAAGGCCCCTACACTGGAAATACTCAGCACAAACGCATTCACATTGTACAGGACTCATGCAAGAGTACTTAATTACTTTTCACCCCATACCCTCCACCTCCATTTTCTGGAAGGTTAAGATATTCTGCTGAATGATGCTTGTCACTTGTGTTGTGTCTTTATCCCATTTCATGATTGCCGCTGCATGGTGCGTGGTGGGGTACACAGCAACACTCAGTTACTCCAGTTGCAGGCAAAAGTCATTTCTTCATGACCTCAGTTTTCCTTTGTAGAACACCAAAAAACCAGGTGTGAATATAATAATAACTGTTTGGATAACTGGCAACAGACATGTTGGTGCTCTGATTTGTCAACCACGCTTTACAGTCTTTGCTATGTCTTTGCCAGTCGTACATGGTTGGTTATAGAGTACCCACAATCACAATGATGTCTGCCTTATCAGATTACCAGTATTTCTTCTGGCCCTGGCCTTTTCAGGTGTTTGGTTAGCAATATTACCTCTAGCTCCTCCGTAGTACCTCTGAACTTTGTCAGTCTTAATCCTAGTGGTGTGATGAGCTATGTCTTTGCCAGTCGTACGTGGTTGATTATAGAGTACCCACAATCACAATGATGTCTGGCTTATCAGATTACCAGTATTTCTTCTGGCCCTGGCCTTATCAGGTGTTTGGTTAGCAATATTACCTCTGGCCCCTCCATAGTACCTCTGAACTTTGTCAGTCTTAATCCTAGTGATGTGATGAGCTATGTCTTTGCCAGTCGTACAAGGTTGGTTATAGAGTACCCACAATCACAATGATGTCTGGCTTATCAGATTACCAGTATTTCTTCTGGCCCCGGCCTTATCAGGTGTTTGGTTAGCAATATTACCTATGGCCCCTCCGTAGTACCTCTGAACTTTGTCAGTCTTAATCCTAGTGGTGTGATGAGTTTTTCTGGGTTCAACTTGGTATTCGCACAGAGTCAGTGGCTCATACCTGTTTTGTGATGAGAGTTTGCATGTTGGAGTGAGCGTGGGTACACTCTTATTTGATTTCTTGCTGGATTTGCCTTTGTAGCGTACAGTGTCAGACCAAGTCCTGGCAAGAGTTGATGCTTTCTGTAAACGGTGTCGTGCCAATAAGACCCATCTTTAAGGAAGGTTGGTTTGGGAGCATCAACAGCTGACCCAGTGGCGTTATGACACATCCAGCGCAGTGTGTCAGCCAAGTCTTGAATTTTGAGTTTTGGTCAATTTAGCTTTTTCAATAAAGAATAAAATGACAATCAATACTGTTCTCTGGAGCTTTTCCTTTCCGTTTTTCCACTACTTTTTTCTTTTTATTTAAGATGGTGACCAGGTAAATAAAGTGTATACCACAAGAGATAGACATGTCACATCCTGTCTATGACAGGAAGTGTAACACTACCGTGAGGATGAGTATCATGGGAGTCAGACATCTGCCGGAGCCCTACTGTTGAGAGACACAGAAACGGCTAAAACAAAGTGTATTTTAAGGAATAAAATCTTAACTACTGGATCACAGCCATAGGATGTGATTTGTTCTTTTGGTATAAATGCGCACACACACACACACACACACACATATATACAGTATACACTCACTGGCCACTTTATTAGGTACACATGTTCAATTGCTTGTTAACACAAATAGCTAATCAGTCAAACACATGGCCATGGTCAAGACAACTTGCTGAAGTTCAAACAGAGCATCAGAATGGGGAAGAAAGGAGACTTAAGTGACTTTGAACATGCCATGGTTGTTGGTGCCAGACGGACTGGTCTGAGTATTTCAGAGACTGCTGATCTACTGGGATTTTCATGCACAACCATTTCTAGAGTTTACAGAGAATGGTCTGAAAAAGAAAATATCCAGTGAGCGGCAGTTGTGTGGACAAAAATGCCTTATTGATGTCAGAGGTCAGAGGAGAATGGGCAGACTGGTTTGAGATGATAGAAATGCAACAGTCACCCAAATAACCACTTGCATAACCACCAAGGTATGCAGAATACCATCTCTGAATGCACAACATGTCGAACCTTGAAGCAGATGGGCTACAGCAGCAGAATACCACACGGGGTTTCACTCCTGTCAACTAAGAACTGGAAACTGAGTGTACAATTCGCACATGCTCACCAAAATTGGACAATAGAAGATTGGAAAAACATTAAAAAAAAAGCCAGAAGGTAGGAGTGCTGTCTGGAACTGTTTTTCTTTTTTTCTTCTTTTTTACGATGGTGCTCTTTGGTTAAGGGCTGTGTCCATGTGAAACAAAAGAAAAAATACCAAGGCACTCATCTTGATTTTAGAAAAAGTATTAAAAAGCCTTTCTTAAATTACATGGCTGAAGAGGTTAAAAGTGCTCCAACGCGTTTCGGCTGGGAGCCTTTGTCAGGGAGTGTGACCTGAATAGTAAAGAAGCAAACAATTAAAAGGAACCTGTGAGACTGGTACCAGGTGCTGGCACTCAGCTCATCAATGCACAAGAAAAAACAAACAAAGGTGGCTATATCTGAAGTTCAACAGGAGGGGGCCTCGCAGCCAAAAAAACTTCAGGATGGAAAACAAAAATTATCATGACCAAATAGTCACCAAAGGGCCACAAGCATATACATCAGCACATAAACACAAAGTTATCAACAAGTTACAAGCCTATACACCAGCACCTCTAATTCCAACAATTCTTACAGAAAATGGTGATATTCTAAATCTTCGTTGAGTCCTGGATATTGTGTTGCTTTTAGCTTAAATATCCCAAAACTCTCCCGTTGGTTGAGTTGTTTTTGCCTATCACCTCCCCTTAAGGTGTAAGGTATATGATCAATACCTACAGCCCTAAGGATGGAGGGATCGCTGTTGTGTTTTTCTTTGAAGTGGCGAGCCATTGGGTAGTTATCACTTTCTGTTCTGATTGCATATTTATGTTCAGAGATTCTGTCTTGTAATCGTCGTTTGGTTCTGCCAACATAAAACACATCACACAGAGGGCATTCCAGTTTGTATATTACAAAAGTGGTTTTACAATTGATGAAATGTTTGATTTCATAGGTTTTGTTACAAGTCTCTGAAATTGTCCAAAGGGAATGTTTTCTTTAAGATGTTTTGGATGACAGCTTGTGGCATGCAGTATAGTATTGAGGTAGAGTTCCTCTACATTGTAGAATGTAGAAAGCCTTCTTTGTCTTTAAAAATTTCCAGATCCAAAAAACAAATCCTTATCAAATTCCAGAGACAATTTGATGTTTTCATTTGTCTTATTAAGAAATTCATGAAAAGCTAATAGTTCAGACTCTGATCCAGACCACAGTAATAGAACATCATCAATGTACCTGCCCCAGTAGATGATTTTGTTACAGAAGGGGTTCTTAGTGGAGTCAAATACAAAATCTTGTTCCCATTTTCCCATATACAATCCTGCATAAGAAGGACTGAAGCATACTCCCATAGCACAGCCTTTAGCCTGTTGGAATAGGCGATCCTGAAAGATAAAGATATTATTATTCAGAGTCCATCTTGTAAGTTTAAGCAGGAAATTTGCAGGAGGAAAATTTGTTTGGGATTTTTCATTTAAGAAATATTCCAGTGCTGCTAGACCCTCTTCATGTATAATAGAGGTGTACAGTGACTCTACATCCATGGTCACCAATAGAGCATCTTCTCCCACTTTACCTAGTTGTTCAATTATATTCAAGACAGCTGTGGTGTCCTGTATAAACGCTGGAAGTGAGGGTAAAATAGGTTTCAGAAAATAATCCATAAATTTGGAAACAGGTTCTGTAAGACTGCCTATACCCGAGATAACCGGTCTCCCTGGGGGAGTTTCCAGGTTTTTGTGTATCTTCGGTAGCAAATAAAAAGAGGCCAGTCTAGGATGTTCATTGAAGAGAAATTTACATTCGTTATCAGAAATCCAATTATTATCTCTTGCTTCAGTCAAAATAGTTTTTAATTCATTCTTCAATTTTTCTGTGGGGTTATACTTTAACACTTTGTAATATTCTGGATCATTAAGTTGTCTATTAGCTTCCTCAATGTATTTCTCTTTTCCCCAGACCACAACTGCTCCTCCCTTGTCGGCCTTTTTGATAGCCAAATCTTCATCCTTCACCATTTTTTCCAATGCCTCACGTTCATGCTTAGACAAATTGTGGTGTTTAGACCTTGCCTCCCTCTGTTTATACAGTTTTTCAACTTCAAAGTCCACTTTCTTAGTAAAGGTATTCAAGGTAGCATTCAAAACGACAGGACAGAAAGTTGATGTTGGTTTGAAAGGAGTCTTGAGTGTGTCATAGTTAGCAGAGTCATTAGCAGGCACTGAGGGGCGAGAGTTCATACTATACCAGGCCTTGAGGTGTAGATTTCTGTAGAACCTGAAGAGGTCAATCTTTGTGTCGAATTCCCTCGAAGTATAGGTAGGTGAGAAAGACAGGCCCTTGGCTAGAACATCAATGCAGTTAGGAGATAGAGGCTTTCCAGATATATTGATCACTGTGCTCCTCAAGATGAGCTTGGTGACCTTTTCTTCTCCCTCTTCTCGTTGGTTTCGCCCTAATCTTACTTTGCCTTGCTCCGGTCTCCTGGCCATGCCCCGTTGTGGCTTCCGAGACTGTTGTCTGTCTCTCAGGTCTAAAAAATCTGACTCCTCTGCAGTTGAATTGGGACTGTAGTGAGTTTCATCATCAGTGCTGGTGAGGTTGAAGGAGACTGTTCTGGGTCTGCTATGTGACTGAGATGTGTCTCTATGTTTGTGAGAAAGATTTTTCCAAGTGTAGACCTTGCCCATTTTATAGTCCCTCTCATCTCTTTTAAACTTTTTGAGTTTTTCTTGTTTGAGCTTAAGAGTAAATTGTTGAAGATCTTCTTTAAGTTTAAGCTCTAGCTGGGTGATGTTCTCTCGGTCCTCACTTAGGGCAATAGTACTTCGTAGTTGTTCTATTTCACTCTTGAGGATTTCTTTGTCTTTGTTAGCCTCTTCAATAAGTAGCAGCATCAGATCAAAGGAGCATTTGTTCAAAATGGCTTCCCATTTGTTCTTAAAGTCTGTTTTATCTGCTCCCCCATAAGCTGGAAATTTTCTTAGTCTCAACCCTCTTGGAATTAAGTTTTTCTCCAATAATCTGAAAGTGTGATACTGTGTAAATCTAGTTTCACATTCTTGATCATCAAGTTTCAAGGAAATTTTTAAAGACAAAGAAGGCTTTCTACATTCTACTATGTATAGGAAATCTACCTCTCGCAATACTATACTGCATGCCACAAGTTGTCATCCAAAACATCTTAAAGAAAACATTCCCTTTGGACAATTTCAGAGACTTAGAAGAATTTGTGATCAAATTGATGATTTTGATGAAAAAGCCATAAAGATGGAAGATCGGTTTACACAGAGAGGCTACAGTAAAAGTGTTGTCCAAACTGCCAAAAAGAAAGCAAGAAATCTTGAACGCCAGCCCCTCCTGAAAAATGGAGTTACTAGGCGGTGCTCAGAAAGAGTTTTCTTCTCTACAAGATTCAGTACAGAGGCTAATCACATTAAAAATATAATTAAGAAAAACTGGAATCTACTACAATGTGATGTCTCTCTAAGAAAGTTTTTTTCAAAACCTCCTGTTTTCAGCTTTAAACGTTCACCTACTCTGAGTGACAAACTTGTCCATAGCTATTTACCAGCACCTCCTAAATCTACATGGTTATCAGTTAAACCTCAAGGCAGTTTCCAGTGTGGTCAGTGTAACCACTGTTCCACTGTGATCAAATGCAAAAATTTTCAAGATATACATAGTAACAAAACCTATGAAATCAAACATTTCATCAATTGTAAAACCACTTTTGTAATATACAAACTGGAATGCCCTCTGTGTGATGTGTTTTATGTTGGCAGAACCAAACGACGATTACAAGACAGAATCTCTGAACATAAATATGCAATCAGAACAGAAAGTGATAACTACCCAATGGCTCGCCACTTCAGAGAAAAACACAACAGCAATGCCTCCATCCTTAGGGCTGTAGGTATTGATCATATACCTTACACCTTAAGGGGAGGTGATAGGCAAAAACAACTCAACCAACGGGAGAGTTTTGGGATATTTAAGCTAAAAGCAACACAATATCCAGGACTCAACGAAGATTTAGAATATCACCATTTTCTGTAAGAATTGTTGGAATTAGAGGTGCTGGTGTATAGGCTTGTAACTCGTTGATAACTTTGTGTTTATGATAGATGTGCTGATGTATATGCTTGTGACCCTTTGGTGACTATTTGGTCATGATAATTTTTGTTTTCCATCCTGAAGTTTTTTTGGCTGCGAGGCCCCCTCCTGTTGAACTTCAGATATAGCCACCTTTGTTTGTTTTTTCTTGTGCATTGATGAGCTGAGTGCCAGCACCTGGTACCAGTCTCACAGGTTCCTTTTAATTGTTTGCTTCTTTACTATTCAGGTCACACTCCCTGACAAAGGCTCCCAGCCGAAACGCGTTGGAGCACTTTTAACCTCTTCAGCCATGTAATTTAAGAAAGGCTTTTTAATACTTTTTCTAAAATCAAGATGAGTGCCTTGGTATTTTTTCCTTTTGTTTCACATTGGAAAAACATTGCCTGGTCTGATGAGTCTCTATTTCAGCTGCGACATTCAGATGGTAGGGTCAGAATTTGGCGGAAACAATATGAAAGCATGAAACTTTCCTGCTTTGTATCAACGGTTCAGGCTGAACTGAAGTCTATGAACAGCATTCTCACATATGAGTCTGCCTTGTCCAGGTGGGTGAGTGCAGGGTGAAGGGCAGAGCTGTGGATTGTTTGGCACAGTATGCGAACTGGTTGAGGTCCGGGGCACCTAGGCTGCAATATAGTGTGTGTGTGTGTGTGTGTGTGTGTGTGTGTGTGTGTGTGTGTGTGTATATATATGTATACGTATATATATATGTGTGTGTGTGTGTGTGTGTGTGTGTGTGTGTGTGTGTGTGTGTGTGTATATGTGTGTGTGTGTGTGTGTGTGTGTGTGTATACTCAAGATGCCTTTGAGGAATCCTAATTAAACTCAGTGAAGACAACCTGCGCTACACAACACACACAGAGTTTTGTTTAAACTTTGAGTGCACAATTATTGAAACACTGCAGGCTTTGTGATGATGAAAGTTTGTGATTGGGCTCACTCCTTATTTAAACAAAATTGTCATTTTTAAATGAGTAGTACATATAAGTAAATAAGGGTGTACGTACTGTATATATTGTAGATTACCATAGGGTATATAACACTTGTGCAATATTTTTCTTGTCTTCTTGTCCTCTGACTTCTTGCACTCTGTCTTGTTGCTGCTGTAACATGTGAATTTCCCCCCATTGTGGGATAAATAAAGTCTATCTTATCTTATCACTCCTTATTTAAACAGAATCAAACTAGTTTAGGTGACTTTCCTGCTAAAAACACTCTCGTTGCTAATTGTGGCTTTCATTTTAGCCCATTGACCCTGCTCATTTTGTTGAATGCAAGAAGTGTTCAAGCTTGGAATTGCTGCTTGGAGCCATATTTCTAGTGGGTTATTTATTATTTTATTCTATTAATTCAACTTAATTCTTTCTATTTTTCTTGTGTTTGCTCACAAAGTCATTTAATCTACTCACTTTGTTTTCCCCCACTTCAGTGAAGTTTATGTGTGGAAAACACGTGTTGGTGAGAGTGAGAGAGCGAGACACACAGCACCAAAATCAACATGTGGCGGGCAATGCCGATTTTGTAATGTGCCGCCACAAATAATTGAATATATGGGAAACCCTGCAGTGGCCTCAAGTACATTTTGATACCAGTATGCATCACGTTTGCATGCATCTGTAATCTTGTCACCATAATTTGTTCATACTTTGATTTTCATTTATTTATATGTCTGTTCTGTTCACACAACATCTATTGGATGTGTGTCTGTCCAGGTAGAGGGATCCCTCCTCTATTTCCTTTTCCCCACTAAAGGGGGGTTTCGAGTGGTTTTTCCCTTGTCCACATTGAGAGGCAAAGGACAGAGGGTGTCATATGCTGTACAGATTGTAAAGCCCCTTGAGGCAAATTACTTATTTACTGTGTTGGACTATATAATTAAAATTGTTTTCACTCAGAAGCTAGGGAATGCCTGCTGGTTTAACATGGAATTTATTAGCTGTGGTCACGGTGCGAGTTTAATCAGTTTTTAGAATACTGATCAGCATTTTTTTCTTAACATGTCTCCAGTGCAGCTAGTCACAGGGAACTGAGAGCAAACATTTGTATTAACTCAATAAAACTAAAAAAACAAAAAAGAAATTGTAACATTCTAATCCATAAAAGAAATGCAATAAAGTGCAATGACTGGAAAACAATGTGTTGTGCATCCCCCACTGTGAATTTCACCAATCAATAATTCAATAGTGTCTCTGATTTTGAAATGAATGTGTATGTTCCTCACAGATTCACAGCTCGCATCACAGAACTGATGAAAGTCCTAAAGGAGCTGAATTCTGGCAAATATGAACGCACAATGGTCTCCCAGCAGGAGAAGGGTACACATGACTTCAAATCACCAAAAATATGTCACAGAGATGAGTTTTCATCTCAGATATTGGAGCTGTGCAGCTAAACAGCTTAACTAATTTCTGGTTTATTCCATTCATCTTAGAATCATATGCTGCAGAGAAACTCATATTGGTGCCTGGAAGTGGTCAAATTATCAACAGAGATAACATCATCAAGTAGGTCTCTTATTCTGCACTTGAAAATACACAGAATATTTTTTTGTTTTTCCTGTTCTTTGCATGAACTCAGCTTTAAAGCAACAACTTGTTTTTTGCAGATTTGACCATACCCCACTAGCAACACCTAATGGAGACATCTTGATCAGTGACCTTACATTTGAGGTAAAGTTCTCATCTTTCATTGCCATATCTCAGCCAGACGGGCAAACTATGATTGGCCGAATTAATGATTGAAATGAATATGTTTCTGTTTAGATTTCTTTTTACCATATGGACATGTGCATGATTTTGAAAATGAATTGCATTTATATAGAGTTGTTCTAGTGTATCAATCACTCAAAGCATTTTATAGCACATGCCGGCATTCATCCATTCACTTACTCATTATATGTTCAAGATGGCGCTGCGTGAGTTGCAGCTTGTTGCAGCTTGTTGCAGCAGCTTCGGCAGCTCTGGCCGTTTTTCTTTGTATTAGTGTGTTTTTGTGTCTTTCTCGTGTTTTTTCCATCGCAAGTCTCAGTTGATCGTGCGTATGTATGGATGCACATATTTTTCTTAGAAATTTCCCATGGTAAGATAAAAGCTATTCACAAAGTGTCTTAGGCCTTAAGAGAGCTCCTAAGGTGAAAAACTGTTAGGAGGAGGGAGGAGGACTTTTAAGAAGCCTAAGAGTGTCTTAAACAGACAAGATAGGGGAAAGACCGAGAGGAAGGAGAGATATTCTCTGTACGCTAAATGACAGCGATTTAATAACATGCTATCGGCTCGATTGTGCAGGGATAATGTTTGTGGTTGACCTCATCAGGGATGAGCTTACTTGTCCCACCCAGCGCACTAACGCAATAACGCCTGAGATGAAAGTCATCACAACATTGTGATACCTAATCTCCGCTCTTGCTTGGGATTGCAGCACGCACCAGCACTTCTGACACTCGTCGCTCGTGCGTAAGAGGAGAGGGAACGATGCATTGATCTGCTGGGCAATGCGCTCCCAAGTCTGCCACTTCCCTTGGGCTGTGATCCCGGGACCCAATTTCCCTCTTAATACTGTTTTATTTTCATCCATGAACTGTGCCAACAGCAGACACTGCTCTTGTGTCCAGTTTGGCTTTCTTGTTCTCTTTTTATCCATTTCGTTTGTTGTTTTGGTCATTCTTCCAAATCAAACAGCTTTTTATAAGGATGCCAGCAATCACAGGAATTGCTGACAGCTGAGTCTGCGTCCAACAATAATGCCAAATGCATTAAGTAGTAAAATTACCAGCACGGACAATAAACATAACAATAAGCAAATCAATATAATTGGCATGTGAATGAGGTATGTTCAAACATTTTGAAGCTGTGTCACAATTAATTTAATTTTGCTGAGTTTCATCATCATGACATAAAATTAATGTCAGAATTACACATTTCTTAATACAGTCCAAGTTATATGATCGGTTGATTTTACTGTCCATTCATTACTAGGAGCGCAGAGCGCTTTTTTTTTTTTTTTTTTTTTTGTCTTTTTCCCTTTTTGTAACAACCAACCACAGCTTTTAGAAGACTGCGTCATACCTAGCAATGGGGTAAACCACACCTCCTCACTAAGATAAAATTTTCTGTACCCTCCTTGCTCAGAGTTGCTCTCAGACACTTCCTGAATCACTCTTAAACTAAGATTCCTTGCTAGGAATTTTAAGGCTAAGTTAGGAGCTCTCTTAGAGGACTCTAAGAAGCTTTGTGAATACGGGCCCAGATCATTGAAAAAAGTTGTTGGACTGTTGGACTTACACAAGCGAATGTAATTGGCCAGTTACCAAGACGTGGACACGCCAACCACTGTCCACACCTTGTCCTTGGAATGCGATAAGCAAACTGTGTGTGAGTGTTGTTTAGGCGTGTATCTAATGTGACAGACCTTACTGACAGAGAAGTGTCATCTGCCTCCTGTTATTGAAACTGGCTTTCACCAGTTCTGAACAGTACAAGGACATACATTAGGTTACACAGTAGGAGTGCAGTAGGAAAGTACAGAATAAGAACACATAAAATCACTTGACCATGCCAGTTGTAACATTATCGCGATAACTGTGTACATTCCCCCGTCGGCCAATGCCGCAGTAGTATACAAGCTTCTGCACACAGTAGTCTCACAGCTGCAGAACATTGCACCCCCAGGCCCTCCTCCTCATCCCTGGAGACAATCACGCTGCCCTGTCCTCCACTCTTCCCACTTTCACACAGTATGTTAAATGCCCCACCAGGGACAATAGAACACTGGACTTACGGTATGCAAACACTATGGATGCTTACAGCTCATCACCTCTCCCCCTGCTGGGCTGTTCTGACCACAATCTGGTTTATCTGCTCCCTGCATAAATACCTTTGGTGAATAAACAACCACCAACCATCAGGTATGTGAGAAGATGGCCAGAGGAGTCCAGCATGTCACTGAGGGACTGCTTTGATACCACTGACTGGGATGTGTTGTGCAGTCTACAAGGGGAGGACATCGACAATTTAACAACATGCAATACAGACTACATTAACTTAACACAGGAGAAAGCTGGAGGAGCACCTTCAGGCAAACAATGCCAGAGACATTTGGAGGGGCCTGAAAAACATCTCGATTCAATTCAATTCAATTTTTATATAGTGCCAAATCACAACAGAAGTTGTCTCAGGATGTTAGCCCCGATTCTTTCACAGCCGAAGTATTTATTGAGGTCACAGGTAAAGTATAGCAGCGCTGGGCCCAGAGTGACAGACTCACACTGGAGTTCTGTCAGAAAGAGCACAGATCTCTGATAAAAGTTGACATTTATCTTCTCGGACTGAGCCAGCACTGTACAGAAGTTGGACTGACGCGACCGAATGTAATTGGCCAGTTACCAAGACGTGGACAGCCCAACTACTGTCCACATCTTGTCCTTGGAATGTGATAAGCAACCTGTTTGTGAGTGTTGTTATGGTGTGTATCTAATGCCTCCTGGCTGTGTGGACCATTAACTACCTCACCAACAGACACAGTATGTGAGCCTTCACAACTGGGTGTCTGATGTGGTAGTTTGCAGCATGGGGGCTCCACAGGGTACAGTGCTCTTCCCTTTCCTCTCCACCCTCTACACATTGGACTTAAGACGCAACACCGACAGCTGCCACATCCAGAAGTTCTCCGATGATACAGCCATTGTTGGATGTCTATCACAGGGGAAAAAACTGAAATACAGGGAGGTTGTAAACAACTTTGTCGACTGGTGTGGACTGAACCACCTGTACATAAACGCCAGCAAGACGAAGGAGATGGTAATTGATTTCCAAAGGAAGGTACCACAGACCACACCAGTGAACATCCAGGGCTTGGACATTGAAATCAGGGAGGACTACAAATACTTGGGTATTCACTTCAACAACTAAACTGGATAAATAACACAGATGCCCTATACAGGAGGGGCCAAAGTCATCTGCACCTGCTAAGAAGACTTTGGAGAGTATGTAGGACACTGTTAAAAACTTTTTATGACTCTGTGATGGCATCTGCAGTTTTCAATGTAGTGGTTTGCTCAGGTTGTGGAAACTCAGAGAGGGATGGGAAAAGACTTAACAAACTGGTCAATAGAGCTGGCTCTTCCCTGGACTGCCCTCTGGATACCATCGAGGAGGTGGGTGAGAGGAGGATGTTAGCCAGGCTGACATCGATCATAGACAACCCATCCCACCCATGAGACTGTAGGGGACTTAAAAAGTTCCTTCAGTAACAGACTACTGCATCCAATTTGTAAGAAAGAATGCTACCGCAGGTCCTCCATCCCAACAGCTGTCAGACTGTTTAACTCCAGCATCATGTAATGTAGCACTATGTTGATGCCGTCTTTCTCGATTCTACATCATAAACCCACTTTTTGTGCACCACTGTTATCAATGCTAATATATGCTCACATTATCTATTTCACCTGGTGCAATTTCTAAGTTGTATAGTTCTCTCAACTGTGGAATAACACTATTTATTATTCATATTGGCAACAGTACTTTAATAAACTGTGCATGTACACGGACTTAGTATTTCTCAAGTGCAATACAACACACGTCATTAGTAGTTTTCTCATAAGAATATTGGCAATAATACTTTTCTACGGCAGTAGGATTTTTATGGCATTTACTATTTTTTATAATCTGTACAAATGTACATATAGTTGTTTTTCTATTCTGTACCCCGTACACTTTTTATTTTGACCGTTTATGCCAATGTGCGTGCTCTTTTTAATGCTTGCTGTAACAACTAAATTTCCTCGGTGTGGGATCAATAAAATCTTATCGTATATAGTCAAACACCAGTGGCCGAGGATGTCATGCAAGGTGTCAACTTGCTCATCAGGAGCTATATAAAGCCTTTTCTCTAAGGCACTTTACAATTTTTCTAATACTGACTCATCCATTCACACACACACACACACACACACACATTCACATTCACATTAATGTACAAGCAATTAGTATCTAGGCCAAGGATGCTTCAGCATGCAGACTGGAGGGGCCAGGGATTAAACCATCAACCTGATTCGCTGTTGACCCGCCATACCTTCTGAGCTGCAGTCGTCCAAATGAGTGAAGAATGAGACAAGTGTTTCTTAGTCATGTTGTATTCCAACATCTCATTGTTTCTGTCCTCTGAAGGTGAGGTCTGGCACTAATGTTCTTGTGTGTGGACCAAACGGCTGTGGAAAGAGTTCTCTCTTCAGAGTGCTTGGAGAGGTGAGAAACTGTTCAATTAACTGGCTAAATGGAATGCATAGTTAATCAATTTGGTCTGTCAAGTAATATTTTTTTCCTGTAGTATATAAAGCAATTCTAAATGTTCTTTTAAGCTGTGGCCCCTGTTTGGTGGACACTTGACAAAACCTGAGAGAGGGAAGCTCTTCTATGTTCCACAGGTAAAAATCCTCTTAAGGTCATGTTTTCTGTTGTATGTTACACTACTAACAACAAAAAAAAACTCCTGCAACACCAGCTATGTCCCAGTTGTAGCTTTTAGCAGCAGCTTAGTTTAGCAAATTTAACTACACAAAGGCAGTTTTGTCCCCTGCAGAGTGATCCAGGAGTTATAAAGCCTAGACAGATATCAGCTTTTGAAGCTTAGGCATCAATTTACCGAATCAATACAAGTTGTGACAAATATATGAACTGCGACTGAACACTTACTCATAGATTGTAAACAAAGTTTTTAGACTTGAATATTTCAGGGTGGCACTATCAAAATTGTATTTAATGACTTCAAACTAAATTAAAAAACAATATTAAAATTGGAGGAATTCATGCAATCCTGTTGTGGCTGTCCAGAGACCGTACATGACTCTGGGTTCTCTGAGGGACCAAGTAATTTACCCTGACACCTATGATGAACAGAGGAGGAAAGGCATCTCTGATCAGGTGGGACAAAACACACACCAACACACTTCCATTCTCTTTATGTGTGTCATATTATACTATGTGCTGTACCCTGTCTTGTCTTGCTGTATCTTGTGTCCAGGTGCTGAAGGAATACCTGGACAATGTTCAACTTGGTCACATCCTAGACAGGGAGGGCAGCTGGGACTCAGTCCAGGACTGGATGGACGTCCTCAGTGGAGGAGAGAAGCAGAGAATGGCTGTAAGAACTCACTCCCTGTTAACAGCCTGTACAGAAAACACAAGACTCAGTGATGGATTTACATAGCTGAAAACACATCCGACATTTAGTTCAAAAAACACTTCTGGCTCTATTATTGGTGTCTTCATGAAGGTTTCAAAAGGCTTTTATAGGCTGCACAAGGTCTTCAAAGTATGATGTGAGGTTGTTTATTCAAAGCAAAGATAGTTTGAACAAACAGTTGAGTGGACCCGGGATCCTTCAAAAACACTCAGAAGCTCTCTATCACAGCTCTATCTGTGCTCATGTGTTTTCTCTGATCTTTTCCAGCTCTTTAGACTTTAGACTGCTTCCTTGTTGATCCCAATTTGGGGAATTATTTTGTTGCAATAGCAATTAGCAACAGGAATAAAAATAAAAATAGAACTAAGTAAACTAAATATATAGTTATATAATATGTATTATAATGCATAATACATATTATATGATTTGTGTAAGAGTTTGTGAGGTTCATGGATCAACTGTTACTGTTGTACAGTGTGATGGCTCGTGGTAGGAATGATTTCCTGAATCGGTCCTTGTGACAGCGGACCTGGAACAGTCTATTGGAGAAGGAGCTCTGCTGTCTGTCCATTAGGTGGTGAAGAGGATGTTCAGGGTTATCCATGATGGATAACAGTCTGTCCAGTGTCGTCCTCTCCACCACCTTCTCAAAAATGTCTAGTTTGCAGCCAATAACGGAGCTGGCCTTCCGGATCAGTTTGTTCAGTCTGTTGGTGTCACAGGCTCTGATGCTGCTCCCCCAGCACACTGTAGCACTGTAAGAAGAGTGCACTGGCAACAACAGACTGGTAGAAGATCTCCAACATCTTGCTGCACACGTTGAATGATCTGAGCCTCCTCAGGAAATAGAGTCTGCTCATGCCCTTCTTATACACAGCGTCGATGTTATTTTTCCAGTTCAGTCCATTCTCGAGATGCACTCCGAGGTATTTGTAATCCTCAACTACTGCAACATTCTCCCCCAGAATAAACAGTGGTTGTGTGGTCATCCTCTTCCTTCTGAAATCAGTCACCATCTCCTTGGTCCTGGCTATGGTAAGCAGCAGGTGATTTCTACCAGACCATTCCACAAAATCGTCCACCACTGCTCTGTATTCCTCCTCTCTTCCATCCTATATACACCCCACCACCGTTGAGTCGTCCGATAACTCCTGTAGGTGGCACAATGAAGAGGTGTACAAGGTGAAGAGAAAGGGAGACAGAACCGTTCCCTGTGGTGCTCCTATACTACTTTCCACAGTCTCACACAGAACGTTGCCCAGTCGGACAAACTGCGGTCTATCTGTCAGGTAGTCAATAATCCAGGAGATTGTGGGTGCGTCAACTCCTATCACTTGCAGCCTATCACCCAGGAGCAGCGGCTGGATGGTATTAAATGCACTGGAGAAATCAAAGAAAGTGATCCTCACAGTGCTGCCGCTACAATCCAGGTGGGAGTGAGCATGATGCAGCAGGTATATGATGGCGCCATCCACACCCAGATGGGGTTGGTAGGCAAACTGTAGAGGGTCCAGTGATAATTCCACCTACGGTTGGAGATGGGCCAGGACCAGCCTCTCCAGCACCTTCATCATGAGAGATGAAAGGGCAACGGGTCTGTAGCCATTCGGGCCAGATGGAGATTTCTTCTTTGGAACAGGAACCACGCAGGATGTCTTCCACAGCACCGGGACTCTCTGCAGGCTCACGCTTAGGTTGAAGAGGTGTCCCAGGATCATGGACACCTGGCTGGCACAGGTCCTCAGGACTCTGGAACTAATGCCTTCAGGGCCAACAGCCTGGCCCAGGTGCAGCATCTCCTGGCTGTCTTCTTACCTGGCCCGCAGTCAGGCAGGGGATGGTGCTAGTGAAGGGGGTGTTGTGGGGGTTGGTGGGGGATGTGGGAGTTGAGTCCAAGGAAGGGATCACCAGGGAGGGTTGAGGGTTGGAGGGAGAAAGCTTGGGCAGAGGGGGGTTGTGGAGGCCGTTGTGGATAGTGGTGAGGTATGATGGGGTGGGGGACTATAGGGCCACTCCTGGTTGTGAGCTAAACCTGTTGAAATAGTGGTTTAGCTCATTGGCCTTCTCAAGGCTGCCGGTTGCTCCAAAACTGCTGACGCAGCATTCTCCTATTCTGAGAAACCACAACCCATTTTTACACCTACTAGATACAGCTGTGCCACCATTAGATTCTTATCTCTGGCGGTCAAGGCTGTTTCAGTTCTACCCGTGGCGGATAGCTTCTAGCTCGCATTTTCAGGATGGCCGGTGGAGATCTCCAGACTACTCGTGGTAGGGAGAGGAATAGTGGAACTCTCCTAGCCACCTGTGGATAATCGTGGCAAACTGCATCTGCTTTGCTTTTTTAAAAGGCCAGGCATGCCGAGGCATACCTAGGGTTTGTCTTGTCTTGTTTGTCTTTCTGCTTTTCCATTTTACAACTTTTATGGCTTCATGGGCTGTGATTACTCAACTTATACATGATTTAAAGTTACACATCATATTCCAGTAAACTATGACATCATACTTTCAGTGTAATAAGACCTTTATAGTTCCAGTGTAATTCCCTTTAACGTAATACCTTTAACATAAAATCCCACAAGGTCGTACTCATACCGACAGCTAATGGTGTGTTGCAGATTTGCTTACCCTTATGTTTTAAGACTGTGTGAGGAAAGTGAGACGGTCATGCAGAGGACATGCAACTCCACACAGAAAGTTAAAATTGGATGCAGCTGGCTGGACCTTCTTGCTGTGACAGCGTGAACTACTGAATCACCGTTTTGCTCCCAACAGTGGTATCAAGTTACAGATGATATAAAATATTGTACTATATGAAATGTTTTTGTGTATTGGAAACAATTCTTAAATACGAAAGTGAGAGACTTTTAGAGCTTAAGTCTAACATTTTTTTTTTTTTTTTTTTTACAATGTTTTAATTTTTTTTTAATGAAGAGGTGAGGGGGGTCAGGTGACACTGGTCACGCCCTCTATGTGTTGCCTGAAGGGGCGGGATTCACTAAAAACTCTTAAAAAGAAAAACTAAGCTAATCTACTAAACAGAACAAGCTTGGCTGTGGAATGTAGGAGTTGGCAATCGGTCAGTGAGTGTTTTCTTTCGTTATTTCTGGCTTAAAGTTGGATCTAGGCTATTAACAGGCCAAGCACTTGGCGACAGTGGCAAGGAAAACAGGCAGAAACCTCAGGCAGGCTCTGGGTGGGTGGCCATCTGTCTCGACCGGTCGGGTGAGAGAGAGGGAGTGAGACAGAGAGAGACAGACAGAAATACAATCAGAGAGAGCGAGACAGACAGAAATGCAATCACAGCAATCACAGATGATGTAATAATAGTAGTAGCAGTTGCAGAGGATGTCAGGCAGGGCCATGGCAGGAGACATAGCTGTAATCCACAATCCACATTCAACCACTGTCCATGGGATCCTATGAGATGACAAAGCACAAAGACTCCAGGGAAGAAGCTAAGTTAGTAATACGCCATGGTAGGACATGAAAGCATGCGGGTGGAGAGGGAGAGAAGAACAGAGAAGCTGTGTGTATCTTTGAAGGTCCCCCGGACAGTCTACTGCTAGCAGCATAACTAGGGGCTGGTCCAGGGCAAGCCTGAGCCAGTACATGTACAAACTGAGAGCAATCTGAAAAGTAGGATTTAAACCAGCTTAGCACAGTCCCCTTAATGCCAATGAAGTGTTCCAGTCTCTGCAGTAGGATACCATGGTCAATGTTGTATAAGATCTAATAAGACTAGTACAGAGACAAGTCCTTTATCTGATGCAATTAGAAGGTCATTTGTAACTTTAACCAGTGCTGTCTCTGTGTTATGATGCACTCCAAATCTGACTGGAAATCCTCAAATAAACTATTGCTGTGTAGAAAGTTGCACAGCTGATTAGCAACTGCTTTCTCAAGAACTTTTGAGAGAAAGGGAAGGTTGGATATCAGTCCATAGTTGGCTAAAACCCCTGGATCAAGAGTAAGCTTTTTAAGTGGAGGTTTTATTACAGCTAATTTAAAGGACTTTGGTACGTAGCCTGTTGATAAAGACAGATTGATCATATCTAATAAGGAAGAGTCAATTAAAGGTAAAACATCTTTAAGCAGCTTAGTTGGGATGGGGTCTAGAATACAGGTTAATGATTTTGATGACAAAATTATTGAAAATAGTTGAAGGGCAACAGGTGAAAAATAGTCTAAAACTGCGACAGTTTTAATAACAGTTTCAGCTCTCCAATGAGGTCTCGACAACCATACCTCCTGCACAATGCTCCTCGCTAGCCGCCTCTCTAAACAATTTATACCCACTCTCATCTAAAAAGTGCCAAGTCCACTTATTGTCAGGAGAAAATCAGTAGCGCCAAAGATGCTTGGAAACTATTTTCTGCTTTTAACTCACTACTCAACCCTCCACCACCTCCACCCTCAATTTTACTCACAGCCAAGCACCTTGCATCCTTCTTTACTGATAAGGTTTCAACCATCAGCAACCAGTTCTCTGAGGCTAACCAACTCAGTAGGATACCACCAGCTAACAACACCTCACTCTCCTCATTTCCCATGTCACAGAGGAGCAAGTCTCCAACCTTCTGCTCGACTCTACCCTTACTACCTGTCCATTAGATCCAATACTCTTCAGCCTCCTACAGGCCATCTTGCCCAGACTTATACCTGCTGTCACCCACGTGATCAACTCCTCAGTTACAACGGGTGTGTTCCCCACTGCTTTTAAACAAGCTCAAGTTACCCTACTGCTAAAGAAACCTACACTCAACCCATCTCAAATTACAGGCCGGTTTCACTCCTCACTTTCCTTTCCAATACTCTTGAGCGCACGGCCTTCAATCAAGTCTCTGAATTCCTTTCTGAGAATAACCTGCAGTGTACGGAGACTGCGCTCTTATCTGTAGTGGAAACACTGCGATCAGCTAGAGCTAATGGTCAGTCCTCTGTTCTACTATTACTAGACCTATCAGCTGCCTTTGACACTGTTAACCACCAAATCCTCCTCTCCACACTCACTGAACTTGGCTTCTCAGGATCTGCTCTCTGCTGGTTTGAGTCCTAGCTCTCAGGGAGATCCTTTGCAGTGTCTTGGAGGGGAGAAGTGTCTAAATCCCACTGTTTGTCCACAGGGGTGTCTCAAGGGTCAGTGCTTGGACCCCTTCTCTTTTCAATATACACTACTTGGTGCAGTCATCCGCTAACATGGGTTTTCATACCATTCATATGCTGACGATACCCAGCTCCTCCTTTCATTCCCGCCAGATGACCCCTCAGTCTCCGCAGGGATATTTGCAAGCCTCACTGAATTCTCAGCATGGATGAAGGAACTTCAGCTTAACCTGTCAAAGACTGAGCTCCTTGTCATCCTGGCCAGTCCCTCTATACAACAGCAGATCAGTATCCAGCTTGACTCAGCTCTGCTCACTCCCGCAAAATCTGCCAGAATCTTGGGTGTCACGATTGATGACCGATTTGCCCTGTACAGCATCAGGAAGATCAGACCCTACCTGTCTGAGCATGCAACACAACTCCTAGTGCAAGCGCTGGTACTATAACACCTCGACTGTTGTAATTCCTTACTGGCATGGCTCCCAGCATGCTCGCCAAAACCCTTGCAGATGATCCAGAATGCGGCAGCACACCTGGTCTTCAGCCAGCCCAAAAGAGCACATGTCACTCCGGTATTCATATCCCTCCACTGGCTCCCAGTTCCTGCCCACATTAAGTATAAGTCCTTGATGCTTGCCTTCAAAACCTAATATAATGGTTTGGTCAACATGCTCTAAAGTTAACAAAATGAACATGAAAAAGTTAATTACCACAATTACAAGGGTGAGTTTTTCAGCCTATAACTTAGCTTAACATCCTTGCTTGATGTCTGAAGTGGCTAGGTTGAAAGACAGGGTTAGCCTAACCTACTTAGTTAGGTTGATTTCGCCAAGTCTCAAGGTTTTGACATCAAAACTGTTTGGTTTTTTTTGTTCTTGTTACCTTGTTTATGAGTTCTTGTTCTGTATTTGCATGAAAATAAATGAACTGATATCAGTCTGTATAGGAGTTATAAATATAATTTCACCTCTACAATAACAACAGATTGATGGCCTTCTTACTCTTAAAATAGCACAATGTTATCAAACCAAAATTTGACTCTGATAGAGCCAATATGCAAACTGAGCAGAAACAAACAAGTATTATGTTTAACTTTGTTTTCTTACTTGTGGGTGGAAAGGACTCCTTTTGAGATGATACATTATAATGTACGTGTGGCTGGATCAATGTTAAGTCACTGATAATGAAACGTTTAATTCTGTTTTCATTTTCAGGTCGTTAGAAAATTGCATTTTCATATTCAGTTTGTCCAGTTGAGAAGTTATGACATGTAAACGTGAATGCAATACACTGGGGATGCGACTTTGCTTATTGCATTTCAATATTGTTCACTTGAGAGCAGGTTGTCTTGAAATGTCATTTCAATTCAATTTTACTTATATATTGCCAAATCAAACAGACAAACAGAAATTGTCTCAGAACGCTTTCCATGTGGAGCAGGTCATGACCATACTTGTAATCTGCAGAGACCCAACAATCCTCTCATGAGCTGGGAGTTGGCAACAGTGGTGAGGAAAAATGTCCTTGTATCAGGCAATACTTTGAGCAGAACCTGGCACTGTGGATCATGTGTCAGTATGTGAAAATGAAATAGTAAATAAAAAAAAAAGAAACTGACAAATGCAAAGCAGCTTACAAATGCTTGACGACGGTCAACTACACTACAGGAAACACATCAAACATGAGAAGCCATTTGGCACAACACTACACAGAAAAGCTCAAAACACAAGAACAACAATGCGTCAGCCAGGCCAAAGGAGCGTGAAAGAAGCGTTTGGAGCCCTGCTTCCCCATAACGGTCTGAGAGCTGAGGAAATTACAAGATGTATTGGCGAATATAAAGACTTAAGGCCATATTCTGTGGTCGAGAACGATACATGTCAGGGATTTATCAACACATTGGAGCTAAAGTGTACAATTCCATCAAGATCACACTTAAGTTGTACAGTGACATCAGCTCTGTACCAAGAGACAGAAACTTAAGAGTAAATAACCACAAGGGTGGACTTGACAAGCTACTCAGAGCTATATTAGAGTCAGCTCATGTTATGACGAACGAAAGTGAAATGAAAAGTTTTGTCCTACAGATGCAGCCTCTTTTCCAATCACACGCTGGATGTGATGGAGGTGATGGCTAGTTACTTTTATTTTATTTTATGAAAGAAAGAAAGCACTTTAAGTTAAAAACTTTATATTGTTGTAGTATTGGTCCGTGAGTTTTTGTTTGTTTTTGTGAGTGTCTCAGTGTCTCACTTTTGTTTTTTTGTTTTTAACCCCTGACCTGTTTGCATCCTTGAAAATGCTGAAATTTATGGTTAGGTATTATACATAGTAGTGTCATTCTACTGCTTGTGGTATTGATTTTGGTTGTCAATGATGAATAATTCATCATGAGTTTGTCTGTCTGTTGATGTATGTAGATGGCCAGACTGTTCTACCACAAGCCCCAGTTTGCCATTCTGGATGAGTGCACCAGTGCAGTGAGTGTAGATGTGGAGGATTACATCTACAGCCACTGCAGGACGGTACGATTCAATTACACATCATACACACAAACATAGAACATCTCTGGAAAAACATGGTTTACGCCCGGTCTCAGCTGGGAAAAGTACCTAAACACATCATCTGCAAACACACCATCCTTGTCAGTGAGCAATAAAAAATGACTGTTAAGTGCCAACAGATTACCTCCTGTCGTGTTACATATTCTCTGCCATTGCATGAGGAATGGCTGTCTGTTATTGCTCAGTGAAGCCAACAGACAAACCAAAGCAAAATGTCTGTGGCAGAACATACAGTGAAAAATTAGAACAGTCAAAGAAGACTTTTTACACCAGCTTTTCAGGTAGAAGTAACTAGTAATATTTTGTCAATGAAAAATGGCTTTAAGTACAACTGGTAAATACTTCATAATGGAAGCCCTATAAGACAATCCACAGTATTCTAAAACATTTTGCAAATGCAGAAAATGAACAAAAACATGCTAAAATACTGTTCTTTAAAACGTTTTTCCTTGAAGCTGCAGTAGGTAAGATCGAGAAGAGAGCAGACTGAAAATTTGAACCAACACAAGTTCCACGTCACTCTCCCTCCCTCTCCGCTGCACTCATGTCCTGCCTCCAAGCCCCTCCTCCCTGCGGTGTCTGCGCAGCTGCCGTGACAACCAGTAACGTTACCCTTAGCATT
This sequence comes from Chaetodon auriga, assembly GCF_051107435.1. Lineage (NCBI taxonomy): Eukaryota > Metazoa > Chordata > Actinopteri > Chaetodontiformes > Chaetodontidae > Chaetodon > Chaetodon auriga. The sequence continues at coordinate 22,630,584 of NC_135094.1, forward strand.
GGAAACAAGCTAACTCTGCCCAGCCGCTACATCACAGTGGCTAACGTACCGTATGCGCTGTGGAGTGTTACTGTAACAATCGCCATATTAGCTCTATGGTTATTTGTTGTCTTAGCCGTGTATGCTGTTGTTGGCAGCGGCGGTATGGGCAGTTTCTCCTTTGCAGTTGGCTGTTGCTCCGTCATAGCTTTCACTAGCCTCCTGATGCCGCTCACAGAGCTGTTTGACTGAGCAGCAGATGGCAGCATGAGCGGAGTAGTGATTGACAGATGTCAGACACTCCCTCAGACGCTCCTCTGGCTCTTATTGGTTGTTTTGTGTCGGGCGCGGTGGATTCTTGCAAATCACAGTAGGAGCAGTAGGTGGGACCAATTGAGCTGTTTTTTGTTTTGTTTTTTTTTTCCCCACAGATTACATCTTTCATGTACTGCTGTCCGGGCATAGGGACAGTGTTAGCAAGTTTTAGCAAAAAAAAAATAAATAAATAATACTTTTATACAAGTTACCTACTGCAGCTTAAACCCCTGTTGCCCTTTTTGAGCACCCAATCACCTTTCTCTCCTTTACCATTTGTAATTGCCTGACTTTCCTCTTGAGTTTAGGACAATTAAGCAGTGTTACTGTGCACAGTACAACTTGGCAGCACACTATGTTAGAGGGCAGTTGAGGTTGCCACCATTTATAGAATCTGTGTGCTGATTCAAATGTCTCAGGATTAATGCATTAATAACTGCTTAATATTGCAGTGACTCACATCCTGTGGGTAGAGTTTTTAAGGTTTTTAATTTGTTGAACTGGTATTGAGTCTAGTACTATTTGTGTTTTCTTTGTTCCACAGGTGGGCATCACCTTGTTCACAGTGTCTCACAGAAAGTCTCTGTGGAAGCACCACAAGGTAAGGGCTGAATGTCATATCTCCTCTGGTAACTTCAAATGAAATCCTCAGATTTCCGCAGCCACATTTACTGTTTTTTCACTGCAGTCTGTTGTATTTGTCACAAATGTTTCCTTCTGAGCAGATTTTTTGAAGTATAGTTTTACCTGTTGTATACAGAACAGGATAATGGCATGGAAAGCAACAAGCTTTTATAACCCTAGCCTTGTGTCAAAATAACACATCTGTCAGCGCTCTGCATGCTTGTTATTTAAAGTTCATCCAGTGTGTCATTGATCATGTCTAAAGTCAAAAGTGAAAAGCTTGCTATCTTGCACCAAGTTCAACACATGAAAAGTGAAAGTACTTAGAAAAAAAGAAGGAAAATGAAAGCTTTTGCACCTCCACACACCTGACCAATCTCTGTAAAATGTGGGTGGTTGTAGAAGAGTGTGTTTCAGAAACATATCGAAATTGTTGGACAAGCTCTTGAGGTGTACTGAGGCCCCAACTGCAATGGGAGGGGCAATGGTGATAATATATTTTGTAGATAGCAGAGCCAAGCAGCACAATGCCCTCCCTGTTTCTTCATTCTCATTTCTGTGCATTTCATTGTTCTCAGCCCCATTGCTGACAGCTTGTGGGATTGGCTAAGCCATTCTGTTGATGTCTCTGTATAGTTTATTTTTTTCTCTGTTAAGTTCTTTTATATTGAACATTTTTATCTATGTGCACTAGACACACTATATGGAGACTGTGACTGAGCATTTCACTCTATGGTATGATTGTGTATATGACAAATACAGGTTGCACAAATTGTTTGCCCGACAGATATGCATCGACAGATTTCAATGTCTGTTTTAGCTGTTTTGGACTTGATGTCTTCTTTCTTTCTATCTTTCTTTTTTAATTTCTGTCATGAAGTATTATCTCCACATGGATGGGAGGGGGAACTACGAGTTCAAGCCCATCACAGAAGAAACTGTAGAGTTTGGCTCATAACTGACTGCTGATGTTGGCCACAAATGCACTTCTCTGATAAAACCAGTCCATTAATTCTTTGCACTCAAGACAGAAGTTATAGCTAAAACTAGAAACAATTTTTAATGATTTGTTTTCTCTTATTTAAAGCATCACTAGTGTAATCATTAATTTGTCCAGTGTGATTATAAAAAACTTCTTTATATTGCCATGTTCCAAGTTATGTTAACACATGTAAGAGACGTTTGAATGAAGGTGACAGTATACTATACTGTTTTAATCATCTCTACACATGCTTGTAATAGTAGCAGAGGTTAGCCTGTAGATATGAGCTACAGTGGCCTTTGAGGCATCATATCTCACAATGAACTGTGTCCTGCACAGAATACTACTGTATGCATGCATTACGTCATGCTTCCAAGATGTACACTCACCAGTGATGCTCCTGGCTGAATTGTAGGTTTCTCATTAAAGTTAAAACTTTCCACAGCTGACAGAAGTTGACAGCAGCTGAGGCTGGCAATCACTGAAAGCTTAAAAAAGCCATAGTAATGCAGTAAAACAATAAGGTTTTTTTTTATTGTGACTGTTATTTCCAATGAAACCAACCTCCAGATATTAAGTTGTTAGCATATGAAGACATCGAAACCATTGTGATGAGAAAACAAGTTTGATTATCTTCAGAAATTGTTTAAATCAGTATCTTTGGAAAACTGGCTTTAAAGACTATAAATGAGCACCAGTTGTTATCTAGATCATGCAAAAATTAAGATGATCACATGATAAAAGGCCTAAAAAATAGGCAACCATAGCTGCTCTCTGCCTCTGTAGCTACAGTATAAAGAGTGCTCACTAGAACCAAATTAACTTTTTCAGACCCAGCTGCTTGAAATGGAGGTTTTGAAGTGCTTACAATTTAACGTAGCACCAAGCCTTTTGCGTAAAATCTGAATATTCTGCTGGAGGACAGCTGTTGTTAGTGTTACTGAGGGTCCTGCAAGGTAGCCCTAATCCACCATCACCCTACGTACATATCACTGTCTTCTTTGGCTGTCAGAGGGAACAGGAACATGTCAGTGACTCGTTCAGGCCTTCAGAATAGTGTAGAAAAACATGAACTCACCAGAGGGAAGATTGTCTCCTAAGAGACACATAAAAAAAATTTGACCAAAAGATGACTTAGGCTGATACTACTGGTGATGACCCTACATATATGTTCAACAGTGCTGGTGTAGGAACACAGGCTGATGCAAGGAAGACATCTGCCACTACCGGCAGCATTCAGCTCCAGTGATTTTGTATTTTGAACATTTCTCATGTAACAAAAGCCGGAATGCCTAAAATGTTTGTGTGATTTCCAGCAAGGACCCTCAAGTATGATGGTCCCGCATCAGGTCTAGCTGCTAGGGTGCTATGGACTAGAGGCCTGGTTACACCAGCATTAAAATGGTCACATTTTGGAACAAAATTAGTTCATTGCTCAACTTCATCAGACTTGTTTACCAAGTTGTTGTGGAAGTATGGAGCTTTGTGGGGAACCAAATGGAGGAGCATACAAAAAAGTAGGAAGCCATAAGATATTAACCATGTTGCTTCATCAAGTTTTAGATAACCTTCTTCCACAATAAACGTACTACATGGTCAGCAACTGAAAAAACTGCCCTTAATGAATTTTTTTTGGGAGAAATCTTGAATGACTTTTGCAGTGCCACTCTCTGTTCTGACCAGGCTTTAAGCTACAAGGTCATGGACTGACTAATGATTAAACATTTTACTAGCAAAAAGGTCTGATAAAGAGAAATCACTTCAGAATTTATCTTCAGCTCCAACAGTAAATGAATTTGTTTGCTAAACATCAGCTTTTGCCTTTCTAGCCCCTGTTGTTATTTTAGATGAAAGTTGTGAGATCAACTCTATTTACTCTTGGGGTTGAGCTGTAGTTCATGAGACATAACTCAATAAGGACACATAACACAATGAAATTTAATTTACTGTTTAAGTTAAAAAGGTTCAGCTCCACTACCACCCCCCCACCCCAATTTCCATTGGTCTGTGGACCCATTTTATCTGATTTATTGACGACATGGCGTCTGCACTGAACATCAAGAATCATTATTAGAAATCAGAAATCAGAAATTATTAGACATTTCTCTTCTGATTAAAATGTCATTATAAACCATGCTATTTATGAAATTCTGTTAACATTTAATACATATTTTGTTGGTGGTGGCTTTTGAAGTTTTTGAATTTTGGATGATTAAGTTGATGAAACATTTTACATGAGCTCTGTGATGCAGGGGTTTAGATGTAACTTGCAATGATGACTTTTGTCGTTTGATGACTTCTATGTGAATATGCAGCTCCTTCCCCAGCCCCTGTGCCATTATTCAACTCTCTGTTTTGTCACTCTTATACTACTGTATCTTTATTTTGAAAATATAAGAACTAGCCTCACCAATACCCCTGATTTTATATGTATAATGATGCTGTTATGATCTCAGTCTGCATTAAAAAAAACTATAGGAGTAATTCATTTTCATTGTTTTTCTTTTGTGAGTGAGTGTGCGAATGAGGTAACTGTAGACAGTGTTGTCAAGATGAGGCTTCCCCTGTGTGAGGGAATTTTCTATCACAGGCCTTCTATACAGTTAGGTGCCCAAAGGTCTCAAGGTTGGACAACACAGAGACATGTTAACATAATATATAGAGACCATCCTAGCAGACAGCAGATAGGAAGTCTCTCCCCCGTTCTTACTACGGAGGTAGCCAAGGTCTTATAGATAAACTGTAGAGATACAGACCAGACCAATTCTAGGGGGATTGCTCAAGTTCAAATTTTAATAAGGGATTAGGTCAAAGTGTCTTCAGTTAGAGGGTTGGAGGTCAGTGCATACGTACGTACGGTAGGAGCTCTTGTTTGGCTATCCTTTAGAGTACCACAAATGTAGAAGGTAAGTATAGAATATCCGTAATAGGGAATAGTTCAAGGAGTAGAAAGGAAAACATGTGACAGTGAGGGTATTAATACACCCCATTTGAAAGGACATCTTCAGAATTTGGTGTGGCACTGCCTTGGTTCACTTGTGGAAATTGTGTTGCTCATCAACTTCTCCTAGATGCATCAAGCCTGCAATAAATACTTCTGCATAAGACATCTGAAGTCTTCTGGTGAACTCCTTCCTTCAACTCACAAGAATTTCCACCACACCCTGTGGTTAACCTATTATGCCAAAGGTTACTGTCCTGTGACTGCAGGAGCCTGGACTTCACTCAAAGCCAGACTGTTTACATTTTTAGTATTGGACTTTAAACATTTAGTGAGGTGTATTTCAAACAGGATTGTTTGTTATAGTTTCAGTGAAAGTCATGAAATACCAGATCACTGAAGCAATTCAGTCTTGTATGCCTTGCTAGGGCTCTGGCAAGGCAAGGTATGCCTTGTCAGGGCTCTGGTACTTCCCTCAGCTTTATAAAAAAAAAAAAATGCCCAGACCAGTCTTCTATTAAACTGTGTTACAACCTACATTTCATTGCCGACTAACTGGTAATCAGTTTAGTGCTCTTTTATCTTTTATTTGAAAACAACAACTTTTTGATATAAACAAAGTGAAATGACTTTTCAAAATTCTTATAAACAATTATACATGGATGGAAGAGTTGTCATTCATTTTCTAGTAAAAGCCGAGTACTGCGGTGTTTTCCAGACAAAGACTTTCAGTGTAGCAATATTAAGTTGTATGAAATTAAATCAGATGTTAAAAATAGGCTGTGCAAAAATTTGGGCACCCGTGTCATTTTGTTGATTTGAGTACCTTTAACTACTTATCACTGATTAATTGGAACACAGAATTGGTTTGATGAGCTCATTAAGCATTAAGCATTCCTTAGGGAGGACTGGAGGAGAGAGAAGCTCGACTATTAAGAATTGAGTTGTCAGTTAAACTGTTTTCATGGAGATGCTAATTCTTTCTTTACAGCTCCACACCAGAGGAAGGCGTTGAAACCTTCTGAATGGACAATCTGCAGACCTCAAGAACTAGGTAGTACTGACAAGTCGTAAATCAGACATTCCTGTAGCAAACTGTTTTGTGTGTCTGTGTGCTTTTATTTCTACCACATCAGGATAATGCAAACGATAAATTTGATTCAACTTTTGATGTTCCCACAGCACTAAACTCATAATTTGTATGGCATCAATGTTTTTTTTTCCGTGTTTCTAGCTAGTAAAATGACAAAACTATGATCTTGACTCTCATAAGCATCTTGATCTGAGTTTCTACCATGGAGCCATACTGCCATCTAGAGATTAGTAGCTAGTAACTAGTAGTAGTGATGGTTTTAGGTACTTGACATAAGACAGTTCTAATTAGTAGTGCTTAATTTCAGCAAATATAATCTGCCTTTCCTTGTTTCTTTGTTTTATTAGTTAGTTGTATTATCATATACGTTCGTATTGAAGAATGTTGTCATTAATCAACCAAATGTGTCTGATGCATGTATATCAGTGTCAACATACATGTTGTGAACAATGTTGAAATGTAATTGAAAAAATTGACCATTTAGACTATGTGATTGACCATAGTAAGAAGCAGATGAGTCCATCACACGCAATAATTAGTTAATGTTTTCTCTCTATAGAATGAAATCACAGCGTTCACCTGTCAATCATTCTAAGGGCCTGATTTACTAAGATCCCAAATAAAGAGCGCTAAATTGCGTGCGCACATGGATAGATTGCGCGCGCTGCCTGTTTGGGGCTTGCGGCTGATTTACAAAGATTAACAGCGCAATTGACTACAGGTGCAAAAGTAGTTGAGCCCTCCCTATTTAAATGAGGATTTTGCGTGAGTTTTTGCGCATTCACCATGGCGAATGCAAGCGAGGAGACTCCACGGAAGCGCAAGAGCAAATTTGAACCCATGGAATTGGAGGTGCTGGTACAGGAGTCAAACAAGCACATTGCTGAGTTACAACAAAGGAATTTGACCGTCACAAGGAGGAACGCAATATGGGGGGCAATCTGTGAGAAGGTTAATGCCGTGGGGACTCCTCCTTGTGACTGGATCCAAATCAGCTCCTACTTCACGGAGAAGCTCCAAAATGGCATCGCCGGATAACCGATATGTCTCTATTATTTTTCTTCGGGCATTCCAAAAAGAGTGACACGATCAGAAAAGATGCGTTCTCTCCGTTGCCTGTCCTGCCTACGCCGCCTCCTTGCAACAATGACCGCAGCCATCTGCGCGCACGGCTGTGCCAGGTAGCCTAAGACATGACGTTCAAACGTGCTAAATATGGATGCAAAAATAATCAGCGCAATTAGTTTCAGGTTTGGTAAATCACATTGCGTGCGCAAAATGATTCTATTTGCATCTACTCCGCCCAATATTTTTGCGCGTTCTGGCTGGCACGCCTATATTGCATATTCATGAAGGCAGAAGCGCAAAACGAGTAGCGCGTGTTATTATGCCCGATTGACAGACGCAATCCTCGGTGCGCCCGGTTGGTAGATCAGCATCATCATCTCTTTGCGCGTGCTGTCGCTTTTGCGCACGTTTTTACGCACGCAAAGCTTAAGTAAATCAGGCCCTAAGTGCGCGAAGGTCTGGTCATCACAGACACGCCGGGAGTGCCAAAGATATATGTCCCGCAGACCTTGGCGTCCTCTCAGTTGTTAGTTTGTTTTTCACTTTGCTTTGTTCTTCGTATACTTCACGTCTAGTTGTTTTACTCTTCTCTTCAGAAAAACTTTTTTTTCTAGTTCTGCATAACTTTTGCAAAGTTAAATCCTAATCACGTGCGGCACGGTGGCGCAGCAGGTAGTGCGCGTGCCTCACAGCAAGAAGGTTGCTGGTTCGAACCCTGGGTCGGGCAGGGCCTTTCTGTGTGAAGTTTGCATGTTCTTCCCGTGCATGCGTGGGTTCTCTCCGGCTTCCTCCCACAGACCAAAAACATGCTCATTAGGTTAATTAATCCGTAGGTGTGAGTGTGTGAGTTGTCTGTCTGTGTGTCTGTGTATGTAGCCCTGCGATCGGCTGGCGACCGGTTCAGGGTGCACCCCGCCTCTCGCCCATTGCTAGCTGGGATAGGCTCCAGCCCCCCGCAACCCCGAAATGGGATGCGCGGGTAAAGAAGATGAATGAGTGAATGAAAGCCTAATCACGTTATAATATTTTTGTAGATATTTTCAACCGGCCATCAAAAGTACTCTCAACTTAATTATTAATCGAGAAGTTTTGCCATACGGTTGTCAACCTCTTTGGACTGAAGTCCTGCAGCCAGCCTCAACCCATCTCTCTGGGTCAAATAACCATCGAAATACTCGTCTGTTACGAACACCGAAGGCCTCGGCCCTGAAGCATCTCTGTCCAACACTGGCCCTCCACCGCGGTTTGACTGGTTCCCCCCGTTGGGCCGCAGCGCAGATCAGAGCCGACAGTCTAGGGCCCCCTCCCTTGGTTGCAGTTCGGGACAGGCTGTCATCGGAGTGCCGCTGGCACAGAAGTAGGCATTTTCCGCGCTGCTTTGAAGAAAGAGTTGGTGTCGTAGGCTATAACAACCTCAATTTTCATTAGACTCGCTTAGTCATTAGTTCAAGAAATTAACACTACATTCGCGTCCACATTTTTCCTCAAAACTACTTCTCACTATTGCCAAACTCATTCTTTTTATTATTTTGCTATAACTTCTTCATCCAATTGTTTGTGTTATATCACATAATCCATATTATTTGTCGTATTATTCATCATTCATATCCATTCTCATCATTTTGTCAAAGAAATAATACTTTTCATTGAAGTCGTTGTCAGACATTGTCGTTTTGAGCTGGTAATGGACGATCAGTGTATTGAGAGCTTACGCTTCAGATGATTGGACTGATCTTCCATTAATTCGTTAATTATTATTAAATCAGCATTAAAAGAAAAGAATAAATAAAATCCTTCTGAGCTGAGGAATGTTGGTGCTCCTTCTTATATTAACGAGTACAAACATTAAACCCAAAGGTTTAATGACCTAATTCCCCTACATCTTTGACTCTCCTCTGAAGAGTGGCGACATGGGGGCTTTTAAATCAGGTACAATCATGTTTGTGGGCAAAACACAAATATTATGTAGGACTAATTAAAGGAGCCAAACAGGTTGTGATCACACCAAAATCCTCGTACAGGCCATGCAAAAATCAATATCCTTTGAAAAAAGATGCAGTTGAGGGTATCAAACCAGTATTTGAATCCCTCCTTGAAGCATAAGTAATCATTCCATCCACATCTCGTGTGCAAACAGCAGTCTTTCCTGTAAAGAAAATCAGGGATGCTGGACAACCTGATGAGTGGAGATTTGTACAGGATCTGCAAGCAGCAAATGTAGCAGTCCATGCACGTGGACTGGCAAATGCATTTTTCAGTATCCCAGTGGATAAAGACAGCCAATTTTGGTTTGCATTTCTATTTGGATCCAAAATGTACACTTTCTCACGACTGTCAAAGTTACACTGAATCTCCAACCATTTTTAATGCAGCCTTAAAAGACAACCTAGATTCACTCAGCTTATCAGCTGGCAGTGCTCCTTTGCAATATGTGAATGACCTCATGATTTGTTCTCCCACAAAAGAAGCATGTGTACGAGACACACTTGCTCTCCTGAACCATCTAGCTGATAACGGCCACAAGGCCAGCTTGTCAAAGCTTCAGTTTGTTTCTAAACAAGTCACTTTACTGGGTCATGTGATCACAGCAGAGGGCAAAACCCTCTCAACCAAACGAATTGAAGCAATCCAAAACATCCCACAGCCTGAAACAAAGAAACAACTTATAAGTCTTTTAGGAATTACGTCATATTGCAGACAGTGGATCCCAACTATGCAGAAATTGAGACAACATTAAAAGACAAAGTCATGGACACCTGAGGCAGTAAAAGCCTTGACATTGCAATCTCCTCCGACATTAGGGCTTCCACATTGCACCAAACCATCCACACAGACTGTTGACGAATGGGGTGGGTACATGACTTCAATACTAGCGCAAGACCATCAGGGACGACAGAGACCTGAAGCCTATTTCTCAGCAAAACTTGACTCAGTTGCCGCAGGACTCCCTACATGTTTCAGAACTGTGGCAGCTGCTGAAAGAGCTGTGATAGTATGTGACATTGTAGGCTACGCTGATCTCACTCTACTGGTACCACATGCTGTTTCAATGCTTGAATAGAAAACCTCTCACCTGTCAACAGCAAGGTGGCTCAGATACAACACAATTCTGCTTGACATGCCTAACACCGCTGTGGTGGAAATTCTTGTGAGCTGAAGGAGGGAGTTCACCAGGAGACTTCAGATGTCTTAGGCAGAAGTATTTATTGCAGGCTTGATGCATCAAGGAGAAGTTGATGAGCAACACAATGTCCACAAGTGAACCAAGGTAGTGCCACACCAAACTCTGAAGATGTCTTTTCTAATGGGGTGTATAAATACCCATACCTACGTATGCCCTGACATCCAACCCTCTAACCGAGGACACCTTTTACCTAATTCCTTTAAAATGAGACCTCAAGCATTCTTCCTCGAATCGGTCCGGTATCTGTCTGTACAGTTTATCTATAAGACCTTGGCTACCTCTCTAGTAACATCAGGAGAAGAGAATTCCTGTCTGATGTAGGGGAATTACCTCTAAATTAATGTTACATTCGTTAATATTTGCCGGGCACCAACCTTCCTCAGCTAAGAAGGATTTTGTATATCATATCTTGTAATGCTGATGTAGTGAACGAATGAACCAACAGTAGATCAGTCTGATAATCTAAGGCGTAAACTCTCAGTACAGGGATTGCTTATATCCAGCTCAAAAGGACACCGTCTGACAACAACTTGTATGCAAAAGATTATTTATTAAACACAATAATAAAATGAATATGAATCATGAATAATACAACAGATTATATCGATGAGGTAAATTAACACAAACACTGCACAGAGGAACTTATGGCAAGAGAATGGTGAAATGAGTTTGGCGATAGTGAGAAGTAGGTTTTTAAAGGAAAATGGGGACGCGAATATGAAGTTAATTTGTTGAATGAACAATTTAGAGAATTTAAACAAATTGACGATATCTCAACCTCACGGACCAACTCTTATTCAAAACCGCTTAAATATGCCTACTTTGTCAGCGACGTTCCTGTAGATGTCTGCCCCGAACTAACACGAAGAGGCTCCGATTCGTAGTCCGTCACTCTGGCCCGTACAGCAGTCTGCCGGACGAATCAAGCGAACCACTGATGAGAGATGGTGCTGGACAGGGATGTCTCGGGAGCTGAGGGTCTTCGGTGTCGGTTACAGACGAGGAACGGCTTCTGATGGTTCTTTAACCCGGACCAGCGGGTCAGCAGCAGGCTATAGGTCTTCGGTGTGGTCAGTTAGTTGTTGGCCGTTTGGCAAGGCTTTTGATTACTAATAATAAGATTGAGAAACTCTTCGATGGCCGGTCGAAAATGTCTTCAAAATTATTATCGTATGACTAGACTTTAACAACAAAAATAGGAATTATGCAGCTTGGCATGGCAAGCAAAAATGAAAGTTTCACGAAGATTAGAAAAGTGCGTTTTCTGCAGAATTAAATCAGGCCACTCTGTGTAGTTGTGAGCAGCAACAAAAAGACTGAGAAAACGACGGAGCGGAAAATTACTTGAAAACTAAAGAACAGAACTTAACACAAACTAAGACAAAACGAGACAAAAGAAAAACGAGACTAGAAGAAAGAAAGACAAACTAGGACTGAAGTCCGCTATGTGCGACTAACTTTATCATCGCTCAAGGGCGTGTCTAATCAATAGGACGTCACGCATGTAGGATGGTTCGCAGACGCGCAACGTGATTTCATTCCACAGAGCGAGAATTAATTAATGATTCATACGAGGGCTCATCTGCTTCTCACTATGGTCAATCGAATATATTTTAAATGATCAATTTTCAATGGCACTTCAACAATGACATGCGTGTTCACTACATGCGTTAGACAATTCTTATGAATAACGACAACATTAAACAATGAACATGGTAACATTTTCTAATACTAATCCTAATAAACATGATGACTAAGGGTATAACAACTTTAATATGATGAAGGAATAAAGAAGGGCAGACTATATTTGCCTAAATGATTATCGCTATTATGGTTTCTTATTAATAAATGTCTTTCGCTAAGCACATTCAACCTAACCGCTTTGAACCTCTAGATGGCAGTATGGCTACATGGTAGAAAATCAGAGAAAACCTTTGAAGTAGTTAAATTCACAGTTTCGTCATCCTGTAAGTTAGAAAAACCAGGAAAGCATTGTTATTGTACAGATCACGAGCTTAGCAATGTAATAACGTCTATGGTTAAATCAAACATTGAGATTTGGTTAATTTGGTAGGTTAAGCAAAAAGGCACACAGACATACAGAACAGTTTGCTTCAGGAATGTTTAATTTACAACCCATCAGCATTATCTGGTTTGAAGATTCCTTTGAGACATGGCATTCGTCCATCCAGGCAGTTTTATTGTCCTTAACTCCCATGGGCTATCAAGAAAGAGTTAGCACCTCCATGAGAACGTCTTGACCAGATGTAAATTAGAAGTAAAAGTGTTATCAGTGACTCTTGTTGCCCTGAAAGGGTGTGAGAAGATGTCTCTAAACCAGACATCCTGTCTCTGCCTGGGTTCACACCTTCCTGTGAACTTTCCAGATGGTCAATAACTCTTAAAAGTCTGATTGTTTTATCACTACACTTCTCCTGAGCAATGCAAAGAGGTGAGAGGAGGGTCAGCTACAGACCAGTTCTGCTACACTGATGTCTGCTAGAATGGCCTCTAAATATTATGTTAATGTGTCTCTGTCTGACATTTCTGTCAACCAACCTTGAGACCTTTGGGCGCCTAACTGTACAGAAGGCCTGTGATGGAAAATTCTCTCACAACCGCTGTTAAAAGATGCAATGTTCTTAACCCTGCAACATTTCTTCCTACACCAGATGATGGACAACCACACGACTGTGTGGCAGTTGCAACTGAAGCTTGCTCCCTCAGACCTGACCTGCAGGACACACCTTTGCAGAATGCTGACTTGGAACTGTTAGTGGACGGTTCAGCCTAGAGAAACATAAAAACCGGAACCAAGCGGGCTTTGCTATTACAACATTACATGACACAAATGTTGCACGGCCACTCCCCTCAAATTATTCTGCACAAGCAACAGAATTGGTTGCACTGACAGAAGCATGTAAACTTGCTTCTGGCGAAACTGCTAACATATATACTGATGTTAGATATGCATGAGGAGTGATACATGATCTTTGGGCCAATAGGGATTTTTTAACTTCCACAGGCAAACCCATTGCCCATCACACCATGGTTGCTGCACTTCTCGATGCTGTTCTCCTTCCAAAACAAGTTGCTATCTGCAAATGTCAAGCACACACAAACAATGATGATTTCGTTTCACAGGGGAATGCTAGAGTAGATGCTGCAGCTAAGGCAGCAGCACAACTAGACAACACTAAAAACACCTCACATGGTCTTGCCATTTCTGGACCACCATTGACGCCCACAGCTGATTTGGAGGACCTACAGGCCAGAGCCAGCCCTGAAGAGAGGCTGACTTGGAAAAAAGCAGGATGCTGTTTTTCTAACAACATGTGTTATGGACCAAATGGTAAGCCATGTTTGCCCAAATACTTATTTCCTCATTATGCTAAGTTGACACATAGGAGGATCATGTGTCAAAAGGCGGTATGAGTGAAATGCTGAGAAATTGGTTCACAAAGGGTTTCTCTAACTTCTCCCAAAAATTTGGTCAAAGTTGTGTGATCTGTGCCACTAATGCAGGCAGAGGCATCAAATTACAACAGAGTGCTCACCCGTAATCACAAAAAACTTTTGATCACTTACAAATCGTCTTCATTGAGCTAGCACCTAGCGAAGGAAAGAAATACTGTCTGGTTTTTGTTGACATGTTTTCCAAGTAGGTGGAGGCATTTCCCACCTCTGAGCAAGATTCAACAGCAGCAGTGAAATCAGAGAATCAGATCAGAATCATAATCAGAGAAATAATTCCCAGATGTGGAATTCCAGGTAATAGCTCGTCTGACAATTCTACACCTTCCGTGAGCACGGCCCCGAAGAGCGTTGGTAAGTATGTTGGCATTGAAATGAGGTAACATTGTGCTTATCATCTGGCAAGAGGCGGGACTGTCGAAAGAGAGAATGGTATATTGAAAAGCAAGTTGGCTAAATGTTATGAGGAAACTGGTTCAACTTGGACAAAAGCACTAGCGATTGTTTTGATGCACATGAGAGCTAGGGCCAGAAGTAGAAATGGCCTCAGCCCATTTGAAATCCTCTTTGCACGGCCAATGAATACAGGGATTGGACAGACTAAGAGGCAACTTCCCCTTACCAGCCAGTGCGAAGATGAAATGTTATTTTATTGTGTAAACCTGTCTTCCGTGCTCTCTGATATCCACAAACAGGCTAAGGACGCCCTGCCAAAAGCCACGGAGAAAAAAATTACACAACCAAGAACCAGGAGATTGGGTCATAGTGAAGGATCTGAGGAAAAAGAACTGGGGCCCGTTTCACAAAGCAGGTTTAGTGAAAACTCTGAGTTTGTTAAGCCTGAAATGAAGGAAACTCTGAGTTTTCCGTTTCACAAAGGGAGGTAACTCAAACCAGAGAAAGAGGGGTAACTCTAGTCTGTTTCACAGAGATAGGTAACTTAAGCTCTCGGTCAGTTACCATAGTAACAGACTCGATGAAACTAACCTGGTCAGGACCAGGTTTTTCTCAATGAACTTCGAGTTTCTCTCTGTCTCCGCCCTCTGTCAGCCACGCACGGTATTTGATTTCCTCATTCATTCAGTCAGCAGGCGAGTTTTGGGATAACATAGTTCTGCCGTCTGTTATTTAAAAAAATCAGTCAGTAGGCACTTTTTTCACTAACATGGCATGTCCTTTTGACAACGATCCCGTGGATGAAGGTGCAGCATTACTGCACAGGGAATTAAATATTCGTCGGGAGATGGTTATCAGACCGTGCATAGATGTTCTGGCATTTCCAGACAATTATCTTTTTGAATGGTACCGTTTCACCTTACAGTCCATCATCTACATACACAACCTAATCCGTCCTTACATTTGCAACATTACCAGCCGGAGTCATGCTCTCACATCCCAGCAGATATTGTGTGTTGCGCTGCGTTTCTTTGCAAATGGGAGTTTTTTGTACGTCGGAGATGCAGAGCACTTGCGTAAGGCAACTGTATGCAGGGCGGTCAGAAAAGTGTGCCTCACCCTGAAACGGCAATTACCTATCTTTGTGGTTTTCCCTGGACATAAACCTGTCAGAGTCATCAAGGAGGAGTTCCACAGGATTGCAGGTGAATGATGTAGAGATCCAAATGAATTTTAAATTATATTCCGTTAATGACATCGTGCTGCAACCTCAGACTGGGATTAGTAATTTTAATTTATTTGAGGATTTCCCAGTGTGATTGGCTGCATAGATGGCACACACATCCCCATCACGGCTTCCTCACATAATGAAGCCGATTATGTGAATAGGAAGTCCATTCACAGCATAAATGCACAGCATAAACATGTAGATTGACTAGTGTTTCAAAATGTTAAAGACTGCATCATAGTTCAACATCTGTCATTCTCTGCACTGTCAAGATCATATGTGATGCTGCAAATCTAATTTCCAATGTGGAGGCCAAGTGGCCTGGGTCTGTTCATGACTCAAGGATTTATCGCGAGTCTAACCTGAGCAACAGACTGCAACGTGGTAAGCAGCCTAAAGATTTGCACAATATAATTCACTTGTCTCTCTCCTTTAATATACTCTGATGTGTCCACTACACATTACAGGAGAGTTTGATGGCCTTCTGCTGGGTGACAGAGGTTACCCATGCCAACCTAGGCTGCTGGCCCCTTACCCTGACCCTGAACCAGGCCCTCAACAGAACTTCAACTGGGCTCACTGCAGGACGAGAGCCTGGGTGGAGATGACCATAGGCCTACTGAAAGCCCGTTTCCAGTGCCTACATCACCTCAGGGTGACCCCTGCGAGGGCCTGTGATATTATTGTGGCATGTGTTGTTCTCATAATATTGTCACTATTAGAGGAGAGCAACACCCTGCCCTACAAATGGAAGACCCTGATGATGACCCCATCCACCTGCCAGCTATGCAGGACGGCAGAGACACCATATCCCATAGTCACTTCAGAGATTGAGTCACCATCATCACCACCAACACCACCACAGCAGTCAAATAAAGACACAATACACACTTCATTTGGTCTTCTTTATTTCCTACAAATACAAGAGCTAGGTTAGTTAATGTTCCAATAGTTAACATATTTAACATAATTCACCTGTGACCATGCACCCACCTCTAATTTGTGCTCTAGTATTTCAATTTCGAGATCTGCCCTCCTAATCTGGCGGTCCAAGTATTGCATTTCTTTGTTGGTTTTCTGGATTTTTTTCAGCAGGTGAATTTTATAAATCTCTTTTACTGGTAACTGAGAATACATAAGGAGGGCATTAAATCATACAGTTGCGCATGAATTCCACAGAATGAACCTCTGGTGTTTACTGAACATCCATCTCACTGTGTCAATCTGTGCAGTGGAAGTTGAGGGACTCTCCTGCTGCTGCCTAGCCACGCCCTGTTAAAAGGGATAAGAATGTGTTAATACTTCAGTGTAGGCTAAATGCCACACTCTATATTCCACCAGAATGTTAAGAAATGTAAATGGGAAGAGAACTATCAGTAACATATCAAGATGTTACCTCTATAGGCCTTTCTGGATCCGCCTCTGTAAAGGCAGCAGACATAGTCTCTTTGGAGTATTGCCTACTTACAGTTACAAGGTCCGTTGTGGCGTGAGGGGGCTCCACCAGGCAGATAGCACCATCAGAATCTGTTGGGACAGAAGAAAAAAAAGACATGAAAGGGAAATAAATATTTTCTATGAATAAGCTTAAAAGAGATATATAGGCCTAGGCATATTACATTTTATAAAGGCACTTGTGTCTTGGGGGGTGAGCTCTGAAGATGAGCTCCCTCCAGGGATTCCCTCAGCCACTGGCCTTCCTACATTCTGGCTTAGGGCCAGCTCCTCTGCCTCTGTTAGAGGTGGCGGTGCTGGGCCACCACCCATTTTACGGGCATCTGCCTTCTTTCTGTTGGCTGAGCAGAAGTCTGTGTTAGTTTAAATAGGCTTAATTATTTAACAGAATATGATATAGATGAGAAGACATTTATGTGTGTGAAAACAGCATTATGTTGGGGATAAAACAACTGCACAGTCAAACAGCCACTTAATATTTACTTTACAATGTAACACATGATCAAAATGAGGTACCCCCATTAAATTATGCTGTGTCTTACCTGTTTGAACAATGTTTTTATGTTTCATCTTGAGCTGCTGCCAAGTGCGCTTCTCCCAGGAGGATTGCACCTACATGAAATAAATTAAAGAGCTACCATTCAAGCAGTTTTCCCCTGTAATATTATTATTATTGACCCGAGCAGCAATGTTCTCCCACGCCGCCTCCCTCTCTTTTGCAGCTGCAGCGGTGTTACACTTTTTTCTAAAAATATGCTCAAATTCGCTGTATGAGCGCATTAAGAATTCGAGTTCTAAAGGGGTAAAAAACGCAGCCCTCCTCTTCCCCGTCGCCACGGTGACTCGTCGAATCGGGGCTCCATTGATGTTGGCTTTTTATAGTCGTCGTGCATGCACTTAACTCTGAGTTAACCTACTCTGAGTTGATTGAACTAACTCAAATCACCTGTTCTGAAACCGCAAACTCAGAGTTTCCTATCTCAGGCTAGATCAACTCAGGGTTCAGGATTAGACTCGGAGTTTGTTGAACCTCCTTTGTGAAACGGGCCCCTGGAAATCACGCAGGTGGAATGGACCTCTCCAAATGCTCCTCACCGTGGAAACAGCAGTGAAAGTTGCAGAATGGGTCACCTGGACACACGCCAGCCACTGCAAACGCGTTCCTGTGCCCACAGACAAGACACAATCAAGCGTGCTGAGCATCAGAAATGCTTCACTGAGCAAGAGCATTTCCTGGGGATAGCAGTGTGCAAAGCAGACAGTCACGGCCACCTGCGGGGCATCATGGGAAAATGCCACTTCCAGACTCACTATGCACACTACTACATAGCACATAGAGTGAGACGCAACACTGAGAGAATTCCACAGTGGCAGAAAGGAGTTGGAGGATTCTTTCCCTCATGGGGAACTGTAAACAACGCCTTCAAGATCAACGACCTGACAGTGGAATTAAAGGATCCTGGATGACTGAGGGAGGATGGAAAGTGACACTGCTGAAAACACTGAAACCTTTGCTTGTTTTCCTGACAGTATTTATGGTTGTAATCTGTTATGCTATACCTTGCATGAAAGCATTAGTCATGTCACTAGTCAAATCCTCTACAGGGCAGTTCATAATTCAGTCAAAAGATGATTCCTCTCTCGACTGGATTCCACCCTGTGCTGTCAGAATTTGCTTTTGTCTTCTCCCAGTGTTTTCTCTTTCACCTTTTCCCTAGCGTTATTTGTCTGTTTGTCTGTCTCCCCCGTCTGTCTGAGACTAGACAGGTCTTCCTCATGCACTGCTGGTCTTGCCTAATTACCTGCACACCTGAGGTGCGTTAGAGCCTGAGTGCTGGCAGTACTTAGGAGAGGCTTTCTGGACTTGAGGCTGCCAGTTCGTCCTGATCTCTACCATGTGGTTATCCTGTCCTCTGCGTGAGTACTTGAGAAAACCTTTTTTCGAAAAGAAAAGTTTTTTGTCCAGGAGGTTTCCTGTGGATTGTTTTGTTATATTGTGGACTATATGCTAAGTTTGCTCTCTGTTTCAGTGTCCTTCAGCCTCGTTTGGTGTGCCTTTCAGCCTCAGTTCTCCAGCGTAGAGTCTTCTGCTATTCCACTCAGTTTGAGTGTGCTTTTGGTTTCTTCCCTTTTTGTAAATAAATTGATTTTGTTCTTGGCATTGTCCTGGTATTGGTCTGCTCATTTGAGTCCTGAAACAAAATTTATTTAAGGCTAAACCTTATGCTGCTCGTCATGATTGTTGATACCACCGGTTAATCTGAAATATTGCTTAGCGATTGATGATTAGACATTTTTGTGTTCAATGATTGAGTATGGTTTGATTAGTGTATGATTTGTTAGTGTAATATGCTCAAATGGGGGAATGTAATGGGATTTCTTGTTATTCATCTTCTCTGTCCCTCAATCGTAAGCATTCACTACCTTAAAGCCAAATTATTAACTAGGTCATTTGATAAGGTGTATGTATTCAATTCAATTTTATTTGTATAGCGCAGAATCACAACAAAAGTTGTCTCAGAACACTTTCCATACAGAGCTGGTACAGGCTGAGCTCTTTTATCTACAGAGACCCAACAATTCCCTCATGAGCAAGCACTTGGTGACAGTGGCAAGGAAAAACTTCCTTTTAACAGGCAGAAACCGCAGGCAAAACCAGGCTCTGGGTGGGTGGTCATCTGCCTCAACTGGTTGGGTGAGAGAGAGAGAGACAGAGAGGGACAGACACAAATGCAATCAGAGAGAGAGGCAGAGAGAGACAGACAAAAATGCAATCACAGTAACAATGACAGTGGATGTAATACTAGTAGAAGCAGTTGCAGAGGATGTCAGGCAGGGCCATGGCAGGAGACGTAGCTGTAACCCACAACCCACCCACTATCCATGGGAACCTGTGAGACGACAAAGCACAGAGACTCCGGGAAAGAAGATAAGTTAGTAACACACCGTGGTAGGACATGAAAGCATGCAGGTGGAGAGGGAAAGAGGAGCTTGGTGTATCTTTGGAGGTCCCCCAACAGTCTAATGCTATAGCAGCATAACTAAGGGCTGGTCCAAGCCAGCCCTAACTATAAGCTTTATCAAAAAGGAAAGTTTTAAGTCTCCTCTTAAATGTAGAGACAGTGTCTGCCTCCCAGACAAAGACTGGTTCCACAGGAGAGGAGCTTGATAGCTAAATGCTCTGGCTCCTGTTCTCCTTTTGGAAACTTTAGGAACCATAAGTAGGCCTGCATTCTGAGAACACAGTGTTTGAGTGGGGTTATATGGTACTATGAGCTCTTTAAGATAAGAAGGGGCCTGACAATTTATGGCTTTGTAAGTAAGGAGGAGAATTTTAAATTCTATTCTAAACTTTACAGGGAGCCAGTGCAGAGCGGCTAATATTGGAAAAATATGATCTGTCTTGCTCATTTTTGTCAGAACACGTGCTGCAGCGTTCTGGAGCAACTGGAGAATATTCAGCAACGAATTTGGGCAGCCTGATAGTCAGGAATTGCAATAATCCAGCCTGGAAGTTACGAATGCATGGACTAGTTTTTCTGCATCATTTTGAGACAGGATGTGCCTGATTTTTGCAATGTTACTGTGGCGGTACGAGGGCTGATACAGTCTTATGGACAAGATCTGAGTATATGAATTTTGGCAGGGAAACCGACAACGCCACCCTGGGATTTTTCACCCAGGGATTCTGGATAAATAGAGGTTGTAGTATTGAGGCACGCATGTAAGTAATACAAAGAAGGGCAGGAGGTGTGGTTCAGTGTAGCCAAAACTTAAGTTTATTCAACCGGTAATACTCATTCATTCATCTTCTATACCCGCGCATCCCTTTCAGGGTTGCGGGGGGCTGGAGCCTATCCCAGCTGGCAATGGGCGAGAGGCGGGGTACACCCTGAACCGGTCGCCAGCCGATTGCAGGGCAACACAGACAGACATACAGACATACAACCATTCACTAAGGACAATTTAGAGTGAGCATGTTTTTGGTCTGTGGGAGGAAGCCGGAGTACCCGGAGAGAACCCACGCATGCACGGGAAGAACATGCAAACTTCACACAGAAAGGCCCTGCCCGACCCGGGGATCGAACCAGCGTCCTCCTTGCTGCTGCGCCACCGTGCCGCCCCCCGGTAATACTCAAGATTACAAAAAAAGACTTAAAAAGGAAACTAAAGTGCTAACACCCTACTCCAATGGGGAGGCTTAGGGGAAGGGGGGAGACTTAGGGGAAGGAAGTCCAACTTAAAGAGCACCCCACTCATACGTGACACCCAGCCCAAAAGTGAAATACACCGCAAACTAAACTCCAGGATCACACCACACACAAGGGACACCACCACCCGGGACACCACCACCACCGTTGGCTCCCAACAACTAAAAAGAGAGGGGAGAACACAATTAGTTACAATAATATTGGTTATTTTTGTTAAAAGCCACAAAAGGAAACAACCACAAACAACAAAGGAAAACCAAACACAAACAAACAAAAAAAAGAAAAAAAAAGAAACAAAGAACACAAGTCTCCGGCCAGAGATACTAAACAAATGTACATAAACTTTAATTTGAAATGAAACCAAATGATAATTAACCAACCAATGGATTCAAAATAACACAATACACTCAAAAGAAACAGACGAAAATGCCCAATCCCATCTAACCTTGCACGCACTCACTCACGCACGCACACACACACACACACACACTGTAATGTGCGTTGGTGCAGGTGGAGAGGCTAGCAGGTCACACAGTTAGTGTAGGCTCTGGTTGGTAAGCTAGCTCAGAGTCGACAAGCGGAGGAGTTGGGATTTACTCAACCGTTTTATTTCACAATATGGAATTTCAACCATACGACGCCTGGTCTCCACGGCGCTACGTTTACTAAACATACATGTTTGGAAAACATAGACGACATGAACAACACCGACTCATTACCAAATCTTCATCATGGAGTTCTTCTTCGGGAGTGTCTGTAGGGTGAGGCATCGGCGAACAACTAAAAATGGTTCTACATGCGTAACAAAAGGAGGCACCACCACCATGCGGTGCTATTCAGTATTACAATAATGATACAAGGTACCAGGGGCCCAGCAACCACACAAGGTCAGTCCCAGCATACAGCAGTAGCAGCAACAGCAAGCGAAGCAGGCAGTGGCGAGCGGAGCAGGCAGTGGCGAGCGAAGCAGAATCAGAAGCAACGTGCACAAAGCCACAGGCAATGAGGGTCGGCGAAGCAGCAGTGTTCTTGCACTTATCTTAGTGTCCAGAGTCCATCCGCTGGTCCGGATCAGCCAGCGTCTTCCCAGTGAGGAGAAAGACGAGGAGACTCTGCACAGCTCCTTGCGAAGGGGAGCGTCTGTGGATCCGCTTGTCTCTTTAGTGGTTATGGCAAACAAAGAAGATCGCCACCATCCCTCTAACCACAATGGACCACTAAAACACACAGTCGAACCATTCAATGAGCTAATAAGAGCTAAGAGTAACCTGCCGGTAATGCAGCCGCGTACCTACCCGCATAGGGAGAACAGAGGAGGAAGTGGAAGGCCAGGAAGCGGAAGGGCCTTCGAGCCAGGAAGTGAGAGAGGATGAGGGAGGGACACAGTCTCCTTTTTATACCCTCGCTCTCTGCACCAATAGGCTAATGCGCCAGGTAGGATACAGAGCAGCCGACCCACCTGTATTCAGCCCCAGCAGCATATCATACTGTTACAGTTACGTAGGTGAAAAAAGGCAGTCCTTGAAATTTGTTTTACATGGGAGTGAAAGGACATGTCTTGATCAAAGATAACTCCCAGATTCTTTACAGTGGTGCTGGAGGCCAGCGCAATGCCATCCATAACTGCTCTGTCATCAGATAGTGAGTTTCTAAGATGTTTAGGGCCTAGTACTATAACTTCAGTTTTTTTCAAGTTTAGCATCAGAAAATTGCAGGTCATCCAGGTCTTTATATCCTGAAGACATGCTTGTAGTCTAGTTTTGGTCTGGCTTCATTAATAAATATAGTTGGGTATCATCTGCATAGCAATGATAATTTATTGAGTGCTTCCTGATAATGTTCCCTAAAGGAAGCATAAAAAGGTGAATAGAATTGGTCCAAGCACAGAACCCTGTGGAACTCCGTAGCTGACTTTAGCATGCACAGAGGAGTTGTCATTAACGAGTACAAACTGAGAGCGTTCTGAAAAGTAGGATTTAAACCCGCTTAGCGCAGCTCCCTTACTGCCAATGAAGTATTCCAGTCTCTGCAATAGGATACCATGGTCAATGGTTTCAAATGCAGCACTAAGATCTAATAAGACTAGTAAAGAGAGAAGTCCTTTATCTGATGCAATTAGAAGGTCATTTGTAACTTTAACCAGTGCTGTCTCTGTGCTATGATGTCATCTAAATCCTGACTGCAAATCCTCAAATAAACTATTGTTATGTAGAAAGTCACACAGCTGAATAGCAACAGCTTTTTCAAGAATTTTTGAGAGAAGGGGAAGGTTGGATATCGGTCTATAGCTGTCTAAAACCCCTGGATCAAGAGTAGGCTTTTTAAGTAGAGGTTTTATTACAGCTACTTTAAAGGACTGTGGTACATAACCTGTTGATAAAGACAGATTGATCATGTCTAATAAGGGAGAGTCAATTAAAGGTAAAAGCTCAGTTGGGATGGGGTCTCGAATACAGGTTGATGATTTTGATGATGAAATTACTGAAATTAGGTGGTGAAGGTAGACAGGTGAAAGTCAGTCTAAAATGGCAACAGGTTTAATAATAGTCAGTTTCTACGGTTTCTGTGTTTGAAGACAAAACAGTACCTGTTGACGGCAGGAGCTGATGAATTCTGTCTCTAATAGTAAGAATTTTATCATTAAAGAAGCTCATGAAGTCATTACTGTTCAGACCTAAAGGAATACATGGTTCAACAGAATTATGGCTCTCTGTCAGCCTGGCTACAGTGCTGAAGAGATACCTGGGATTATTCTTATTTCCTCTATTAATGCAGAGTAATAGAGCTGCCCTGGCTCTGTGGAGGGCTTTCCTGTATATTTTAAGACTCTCTTCTCAGGCAAACCGAAATACTTCCAAGTTGGTAGAACGCCATTTCCTTCCTATTTTCCTTGAAGTTTGCTTTAATTTTTGCAGGTTTGAGGGGTATACCATGAAGCTAACCTCCTCTGTTTTATTATCTTCTTTTTAGGGGGGCAACAGAGTCAAGTGTCATACGCAATGAACATATACCACTATCAACCAGGCAGTCAATTTGGGAGGGACCAAGGTTAGCATAGGAGTCCTCTGTTGTATTGAGACATGGCATTGAATTAAATGGTGATGGGATCCTATCCTTAAATTTAGCTACAGCACTATCAGACAGGAGTCTGGTATAAGAATTTTTGCCTACTGGCGGGTAGTCTGGTAATATGAATTCAAAAGTTATTAAATGATCCAATAAAAGAGGATTCTGTGAGGAGACTATTCAGTCTTCAATTTCAGTGCCATATGTCAGAACAAGGTCGAGGGTGTGGTTAAAACAGTGAGTAGGATCAAGTACATTCTGACGGAAGCCATCTGAGTCTAATACTGAGATAAACGCAGTGCTAAGGCTGTCATTATCAATGTCGACATGTACATTAAAGTCACCTACAATAATTACTTTATCTGATTTAAGGACTAAACCTG
The DNA here is from genome assembly GCF_051107435.1 of Chaetodon auriga. Taxonomy (NCBI): domain Eukaryota; kingdom Metazoa; phylum Chordata; class Actinopteri; order Chaetodontiformes; family Chaetodontidae; genus Chaetodon; species Chaetodon auriga. Next base: position 22,654,983 of record NC_135094.1, read on the forward strand.
ATAGAATCTCAGAGAACTCAGCTCAACTCAGGAGTAAGGACCAGGAGAGCGGTACACTATAACAAGTAAAACTGGCTGCACTGTTTTCCATTTTTCATGTGAAAGAGTGAGAACAAGGCTTTCAAATGAGCTATAGTTGAGTTTAGGTTCAGGGTTGATTAAAAAGCTTGAGTCAAAATGGCTGCAACTCCACCTCCTTGGCCACTGCCTCGAGGAATGTGAGTATTAATATGGCTCGGAGGAGTAACTTCATTGAGGCTAACATACTAATCAATATTATGGTCTGATATTAACTCATTCATTAAAACAGATCTGAAATCTGATGACCACATTTAATTCTCCTATCTTGTTGTACTATTGTAGTGGCTGCTTTAATTTTTATTAGACGTTTATGTTTAACTCCTTCTCTGTGCTTTTGGTTTACTTAGTTTACGTGTCCGCGTGGCAGACACAGTCTCTATGGAGTGTTGGGTGGGTAATTGCTCTAATGGAAGCGCAGAGAAGCATGTAGGACTGCAGCTCTGCCTCCTGGTCTCAACTCTGAGTTGTCAGGGGTTATGTCCATAAATAAAATCGGTCAGATTTCTAGAGATGAGAGCCGCTCCGTCCAAAGTGGGATGCCGTCCCTCCTAGACCAGGTCTTCCCCAGAAAGTCTGCCAATATCAATGGATCCCACGCCGTTTGCCGGACACCACCTCGACAGCCAGCGACTGAATGATGACATGCTGCTAAACATGTCATCACTGGTCAGATTTGGCAGGGGTCCAGAGAAAACTACGGAGTCCAACAACGTCTTTGCATATGTGCACACTGATTACACATTAATTTTAGTGACCTCCGATTGGCGTAACTGGGTGTCAACGTGAATAACAATCTTACGGCATTTACGCTTATCCTTAGCCAGCAGTTTCAAATTTGATTCGATGTCGCTGGCTCTGGCCCCCGGCAGGCATTTGATTATGGTCACTGGTGTCGCTAACTTCATGTTTCTCAAAATGGAGCTGCCAATAATCAGAGTTGGTTTCTCAGCAGGGTGTGCGCATATCATGGCCTGTCGTGATGTATTGCTTTTATAAAATGGTTACCAATAATGGCAATATGAAAGAGGAATACACAATAATTTTCATGTAGTTTTTAATTAAACAGAAATACATATTATCTATTAAAATAGCCCCACTGTGGAAAGAAATAGTCCTTCCTCTCTGTACGTTAGCTCTACATGTCGTCTATTCCTCGCCCTTTTTTCGGGAGAAAGTCACTGCTCAATCAACTCTACCATTGTTAACCCTATCTGGAAGTGAAAGTTAACCTTAAACATGTGAATTCAAAACACCGCAGCAACTTTTTGCTACCTACTGTAACAGTTTGTTGTCATGGATTGTTGCTTCTCTGACAATCAGCCCGTAACGTAAACATGCGAGTCCCCCCCGCAGTTAACTATGAGTGAGTGGTCGGGAAGAATCCACCCAAAACCTCAATGAATGAGAGTTTTTTTTTTAAATAGTTTTAGCCTTGAGTGATCACTGACTTTATTAAGCCGACCATATGTGACATCGTGGCAGGCACCTGGAGACGCAGAAGCGGCATCTGAATATCATGACTTTAAAAGCACCAAATTACTTGCCTTAACGAATTTCGTTAGTAAATAATGTGAAGATTTGTAAAATATCATTTCCATGAGGCTGTTCAATCAGACAGTGACAGATCACCCTATAGAGCCCAAAGTGTCATAGTCGCTGTCAAGGTGCTGATCCTGTGACTGACTGTGAACATGTTTGAATGTTGTTATCACCTTAAAAAAATAGACATCAAAACCAGCTACTTTTTGCTGCGTACTGTAACAGTTGGTTGTTGTCATGGAAACATTGTTGCTTCCCTGAAGTGGAGTGATATGCTGTGATAAGGCTTTTTAGAATAGTAGCTGTGGTATACGCTCATTATATCATAGTTAACAGCCAATGAGATTGCCGGATTTCACCTTTCCGTTTTATAATTCCAATTTAATCTCCCACCTCAGGATGAATCACTCAGAGAGATACACGGTATTTGTGCAGCAAAGTAATGAGAAGAAGCAACAGGGACAGGCGGCACTGAAAAAAAGAGTAGCCTGTCCTACACTATGCATGTTATTTTAGTTGCCCTATTTGTGGGGGGCATTCTCAAGATTATCTCAGGGAGAGTGTGATCCAAACTGTTCTTTGAAACAATAAAAAAAATATATAGATAAATATGGCACTTTTTCCATAACTTATGTTGAAGTAGCTTTCTTATTTTGCACAATGTTTACATTTAGAAAGCCTTGTTGCATTTGAGAATGCATCCAGTGGGGCATCACAATAAAATCAGGCATGATGTGTTAATTCCATGACATGAGATATGTGATGATAACTAAAATTAGTTTTGAGGAAAAATAGCCCATCTCTGCCATTTTCTATGGTGCAGTCTGCTGGGGGAGCAGCATCACAACAGCTGACAGGAAGAGGCTGGACAAACTCATAAGGAAGGCCAGCTCTGTCCTGGGATGCCCTCTGGAACTGGTGGAGGAGGTGGGGGAGAGGAGGATGACAGCCAAGGTGTCCTCCATGACAGACAATGACTCCCACCCCATCCAACACACACTGCACTGAGGAGCTCCATCAGTGACAGGATGCTACATCGTAAGTGTGTGAAGGAGCAGTATCGCAGGTCATTCCTCCCTGCAGCTGTCAGAGTACACAACAAAAACTGCTCCAAGTAATCAGTAAAATAATCTGTGCAATAAGCTGTGTAATAAACCATGTACAGAACAGTCTGTAAATACTAGTACAATTTTATACAATTTTCTTTAGGATGACCCATCCATCCATCCATCCATTTCCACCCACTTTATCCGGGACCGGGTCGCGGGGGCAGCAGTCTAAGCAGGGCCGCCCAAACTTCCCTCTCCCTGGACACTTCCTCCAGCTCATCCGGGGGGACCCCGAGGCGTTCCCAGGCTAGCCGAGCGACATAGTCGCTCCAGAGTGCCCTGGGTCTTCCCCGGGGCCTCCTCCCGGTGGGGCATGCCTGGAATACCTCCCTAGGGAGGCGTCCAGGGGGCATCCGGTAGAGATGCCCGAGCCACCTCAGCTGACTCCTCTCGATGTGGAGGAGCAGCGGCTCTACTCTGAGCTCCTCCCGGGTGACAGATTGACCGGTAAATCGAGAGCTTCGCCTTTTGGCTCAGCTCCTTCTTCACCACGACAGACTGATACAGCGACCGCATTACTGCTGCTGCTGCACCGATCTGCCTGTCAATCTCACGCTCCATTCTTCCCTCACTCGTGAACAAGATCCCAAGATACTTAAACTCCTCCACTTGAGGCAGGATCTCTCCTCCGACCCAGAGGGAGCAAGCCACCTTTTTCTGGTCGAGAACCATGGCCTCGGACTTGGAGGTGCTGACTCTCATCCCAGCTGCTTCACACTCGGCTGCGAACCGCGAACGCTTGGCCTGCCGGTACCCGTCAGCTGCCTCAGGAGTCCTGTGAGCCGACCAAGCCCGATAGGACTCCTTCTTCAGCTTGACAGCATCCCTTACTTCTAGTGTCCACCACCAGATTCGGGGATTGCCGCCACGACAGGCACCGGCGACTTTACGGCCACAGCCATGGACGGCTGCATCAACAATGGAAGTGGGGAACATGGCCCATTCGGACTCAATGTCTCCAACCTCCCTTGCAATCTGGTCGAAGCTCTCCTGGAGGTGGGAGCTGAAGACCTTCCTGACAGCGGGTTCCGCCAGACGTTCCCAACAGACCCTCACAGTACGTTTGGGTCTGCCAAGTCTGTCCCGCTTCATCCCATGCCAGCGGATCCAACTCTCCACCAGGTGGTGATCAGTTTACAGCTCAGCCCCTCTCTTCACCCGAGTGTCCAAGACATACCGCCGAAGGTCAGATGATACGACTACAAAGTCGATCATTGACCTCGGGCCTAGGGTGTCCTGGTGCCACGTGCACTGATGGACACCCTTATGCTTGAACATGGTGTTCGTTATTGACAAACTGTGACTAGCACAGAAATCCAACAACAGAACACCACTCTGGTTCAGATCGGGGAGGCCGTTCCTCCCAATCACACCCCTCCAGGTATCACTGTCGCTACCCACGTGGGCATTGAAGTCCCCCAGCAAAACGATGGAGTCCCTGGTTGGAGCACTTTCCAGTACCCCTCCCAGGGACTCCAAGAAGGCGGGGTACTCTACACTGCTGTTTGGGCCATAGGCCGAAACAACAGTGAGAGACCTATCCCCGACCCGAAGGCGTAGGGAAGCGACCCTCTCGCTCAGTGGGGAGAACTCCAACACATGACGGCTGAGCTGGGGGGCTATAAGCAAGCCCACAGCAGCTCGCCGCCTCTCACCGCGGGCAACTCCAGAGTAGAAGAGAGTCCAGCCTCTCTCAAGGAGTTGTGCGTGGAGGTAAGCCTGACTATCTCTAGTCGGTACCGCTCAACCTCCCGCACTAGCTCTGGCTCCTTCCCCCCCAGTGAGGTGACATTCCATGTCCCCATAGCCAGAGTCGTTGTCCAGGGTTTGGGTCGTCACGGCCCCCGCCCACGACTGCCTCCCATAACGCAAAGCACTGGCCCCTTCTGATCCTTCCTGCGTGTGGTGGGCCTACGGGAAGGCGGGCCCACGTCACTCTTTCGGGCTGTGCCCGGCCGGGTCCCGCGGGCAAAGACCCGGCCACCAGGCGCTCGCCTGCGAGCCCCGACCCTAGGCCTGGCTCCAGGGTGGGGCCCCGGTGACGCCAATCCAGGCGACGTTAACGTCCTCATTTTTCCTACTTCCATGGGGGCTTCTGAACCGCTCTTAGTCTGACCCATCACCTACAACCTGTTTGCCTTGGGAGACCCTACCAGGGGCATTAAGCCAACACATTAACAACAACATTAAGACAACATAGCCTCTAGGATCATTCGGGTACTCAAACTCCTCCACCACAATAAGGTGGCGGTTCAAGGAGGAGTCTTTAGGATGATGTCTCTTTTTATTTTTTATTTAAAATTCCCTTTCTTTTGCACATACTGCTGTTTTTACTTTGCATGCACTTGTTATATTACTTGCTTTTTTGATGCTGCTGTAATTTGGAATTTTCCCTCGTGGGACTAATAAAGGAATATTGATTGATTGATTGATTTTCATTGACCTGGGGTAGTGTGATTTTGTTTTTGCAAGATCTTAGCTGAGACAATTGTGCTGTATCCCAAGGATGCACGATGGAGCAAAAGCTGGCACATCACACCCTCCACGCGTGTTGGTCTGTGCTCGCTCCATGAGGTTCACTGGTTTGGGCTCTGGCTCACCATTTTGTTTCAAAATCCACTCTTGTAACTTACACACACACACACACACACACAAACAAACAAACAACCTGCATACAGCAGTCCTTGTTTTTCAATTGAAATATATTTCTCTTCACTGTACAGTATAATTCAATTCAATTCAATTCAATATTCAAATCGAATTGAATAATATTAATATCTGTCTATAATATCTCTATGGAACATGAATTCAAAGACACAATACATGCTGCTGCAGAAATGAAACTCAGTAACCTTAGCTTCTACGTTAGCTTATGGCTTCCAATACAACATAGCAACATGAACTACGAGGCTATATTTTCAAGAATAAGTCTCTATCGCAAAATGAAACACCACATATATTCAGTCTTTCTCCAACTGGTTTTTAGAATCTCCTAGCATACAAAATAAGGATGTGTAATGTTATTTGCATACTGTATCATAGGAGACTGGACTATTGGCCACGTCAATTACACATTATGATTCAAATGTGATTTTGACACATTTAAACTGGCAATAGAGACAATTGGTAGGAGAGAGTGATTATTATAGCAAGATGGCACTGTGTTAGGTGGCCGTCTGTTGCAGTAGCTCTGTCATTTTTGTTTGTTTTTTGTTCATTTAGTGTTTTTTTTTTCAATTATTTTAATTCTATTAACTGTGCTTTTGGGTACTGTGTTGCGATGTTTGCGCGCAGTTTTACAACCTTTTTGGTGCACCCTCCCGTTACTTTTTGAACTCTTTGTAATGCAGGACCGTACAGAGGGGAGTGGGGGTATTGTGTATACAGGTGAGCAGGTGATCGCGTTGTGTAAACCCATGCTGTTGCCCAGAGAAAGGATTGTAGTCCTGGACAAGCTGAAGAGACGACATCAGGGCTGCAGAGCTGGAGCGAAATGGAGGACAAAGGCACAGAGATACAGACCGTTGATTCCGGTGATCATCACGGGGAACATGAGGTCCTTGGCAAATAAGACAGACGAGCTTGTCACACTGGTCAGGACTCAGTGGGAATACCGACAGTGCAGCCTAATGGCCTTTACTGAGTCGTGGCTTCACTCAGCAATCTCTGACTGGAACGTGGAGGTACCCAGCTTCAGCTGTGAGTAGGCGGACAAAGACAGAGACAGAGGCAGCCTGTGTCCATGAGGACAGTGAAGATGTGGACTCAGGAGGCTAATGAGTCACTGCAGGACTGCTTTGAGACAACAGACTGGGATCATTTATTTGAGCCACATCAACAGCCTGACAGTGTATCACGGAGTACATCAAATTCTGTGAACAGACCATACTGCCAACCCACACTATACACTGCTGTCCTAACAACAAGCCCTGGATCACCAGTGAACTGAAAAGTCTGCTAAACAGGAGGAAACAAGCCTTCAGGTAAGGGGAAAATAAGAACTGGGTAGTGTTTAACACAAGCTAAGGGAGAAACTGAGGCAGAGCAGAGATGCTCCAGCAGAACAGAGTGAAGGATGTGTGGACAGGAATGGAGGAGATCACGGGGCTCAAGGGAATAGACAGACCAGCAGCCAACAGCCCTGAGAAGGCCAATGAGCTAAACCACTCTTTCAACAGTTTAGCTCACAGCCAGGTGTGGCACTACATCCCCCATAGCACCCCCTCCACTAGCACCATCCCCTGTCTGACTGCGTGCCAGGTAAGAAGACAGCTGGAGATGCTGCAACTGGGCAAGGCTGGTGGCCTTGTTGGCATTAGTTCCAGAGTCCTGAGGACTTGTGCCAGCCAGCTGGGACACCTCTTCAACCTGAGTCTGAGCCTACAGAGAGTCCCGGTGCCCTTACATCACTTATGATGAAGGTGCTGGAGAGGCTGATCCTGGCTCACCTCCGCCAGGAGGTGAAACCATCACTGGACCCTCTACAGTTCGCCTACCAACTCCATCTGGGTGTGGACAATGCAATCATACAACTGCTGCAGCATGCTCACTCCCACCTGGATTGTAGCAGCAGCACTGTGAGGATCACTTTCATTGATTTTTTCAGTGAATTTAATACCATCCAGCTGCTGCTCCTGGGTGAGAAGCTGCGCTTGATGGGAGTCGATGTGACCACAATCTCCTGGATTACTGACTATCTCACAGACAGACCACAGTTACTTCTGTTACTGTTTTCTTTTAATTAATCCAGTAACTAAATCAAACTTTGAGTTATCTCCTTGTCTTTCTTTCTCACTTCTCACTTCATTTCAGTCCTCCTTCAAGCCTCCTTTGTTTGATTTCCCTCTTTTTCCGAGCTCTCAGGTGTGACTGATTTCTCATCTCCCCCCTTCCTTTCCAAGTGGAAACACTTGGAAGATCGCTGCGTCAAAGGCAAACTCGAAGGTCTCAGTTGAACTTTGTGCTCCCAGATCTGTGATGTTTTCCTGTCTTGACTCTCCCTCTGTTCCTCAACAGGTAAGAAGACGACCAACCTCCTGACATCCCTGTGAAGAATGGTAGCTTGGATTTTCTCCTTTTGCGTGTCAGTGGTTGGATGCTTCGGTTTTGCTTTCAGAGGCCTTGTCACAAGAACGCAGCAGCTCGGAAAGACGTTGACATTTCTCATGATGCCTTTGCTGTCTGGGTTGGTACTGATGACTTTGCCAATTTGAATTGTACCCTTAGTGCATTTTGGTCACTTAACCAGACAGTGTCTCCAACAGCAACGTTTCTCTGCATGATGTGCCACTTGCTCCTTATGAACAGATTAGGGCCGGCGAGTTAGCTCCAGCACCTCCAGAATTTGCTCATCTCTGATTGCATTGCTCTGAGTCTCTTGTAGGGGTAGGTTGAGAGGTCGAAGGTTTTGCAGTCTCCAGTTTGAGAAGCTCTGCCAAGCAGAAGACTGTTAGGTGTGACATACTGAATGCAATCCTCTGGCATCAATTGGTCATTCATTTGCAAGATTGGCTGCCATGTAGAGAATTGTCTGAAAGTCACTGTAAGTAAGTGAAGATTCCTTACCCAGAACCTGGAGCGCTCTCTTTACAACACGCACAGCAGCTTCTGCAGCACCATTCCTGTGTGGAGAATCTGCTGGATGGATCTCCCACATTCACTTCGTACCATTTTTGGCAGCATTTTCCTCCAGGGATGCTTTATTCAGGTTGTCCAGGAAACTGTACATCTCCTCCAGCACTGGTTTTGCACCAGTAAAGTTGGTGCTGGGATCAGACCAAATTTTCTTTGGATGCCCACGGATTGTGGGCATCCTGGCCATACAGCAGAAGACGACTTCCCAGACTTTGAGCTTCACTCTTTTCTTGACATCATCCTTGACATGATAGGGCCCGAAGAGGTCAACTGTTGTAAACTCGAAGGGTGCAGCAGATTCTGTTCTCTCAGGTGGCAGGTCACCCATTGCTTGCTGACAAATCCTTGCTTTTGCCTACAGATTATGGAGCAACCAGTGACTTTTTGAGCAATCCTCCTTCCTTTTACAATCCATGCCCTCCTTCTCATTTTGAGCAAGGTTCCTGCCACTCCATCATGACTCTCACTATGTGCTTCCCGAGCCAGCAGCAAGGAAACCCAGGTGTCGTAGGGTAAGATGGGGACACTCATCTTATCCTCTTCAAAGCTCTGTATTCTGCCACCGCACAGCAATAACCCAGAGGTTTGGTCCTTGAAGACAATGATCCTGTTCTGTCTGTGGTGCTTGTGAAGTTTGCGCTCATTTGTGCTGCAAGGAAAATGTCTCTTAGGGCGTCCTCTCGCTCCTTTACAGTGATGACTCCTGTTAGAGGTACTGCCTCCTACTTTGGACTATTGAGGGCTTGCTTTTCTCCAAGAAACCTTTTTGCTGCTCTCCAGATCCACAGTTCAGAGATGTGAGAATGTCGTCAACATAGCTGTCATTCAGGAGTACCTGCCGCTCTTCTTTGAGGTGGATGAAAGGAGGGAGGTTAGCTGTCTCATGCATTGCTAGCTGTGCAATGCATCGTGCTGGCTTGTCTCCAATGTTTACTCTTGTAATGGCATACTCTCCGAGCTCATCCTCTTCAGAGTCGTGCCAGAGAAATCTGTGTAGGTGCACTTCACTGTCCTCCAACCAGACTGAGTTATACATCTTTTTTATGTCTCCCAGAGCAGCAAAGACTCCACCCCTGAATCTGAGGAGGACAGCATGGATCTGGTTGAGGACGTCTGGGCCTTTCATCAGTAGATCATTCAAGCTTACACCTCTGAATTTTTGGCTGCTGTTCCACACGAGTCTCACTGGGGTTGTGACAGAGTGGGGGTTTGGAGCAATTAGATGGCTCACGTACCACACTGGTCCGTTCCAGTTGACGATCATATCTTTGGACAGCTTCACTGCAGCCCCTCTGTTGACCATGTTGTGCATTTGTGCTGTATAGGCAACTTTCCATTCAGGTTCTTTGGATAGCTGCTTCACTGTTCTGAAGAATGTGGCTTCCTCTGTCCTTTTATTGTTTGGCAGGGATGCTGGGTCCTCTATCCAAGGATACTTGGCAAGCCAGTGTGGCTCTTTGCTGTGGCTGTCCTCTGTGACGTAGGTGAGGCCTTGTCTCACCACTTTGAGTTCTCTTTCCTCTGCAAGCGTCATCTCTTTTCCACCTGCCTGGTAGCTTCCACAGCGACAGCCTCCATATTTAGGTTCACATGCCGCACCAATATTGTCCCACTTCCACCACTCTAGGAAGTCCCGACTGGTGGTTGGAGTCCTTGACTCGTGGAGCTTGATGGCAACCTGTTTGTTTGGTGGAAGCTGTTCTGGGATATTGTTGGTGAGCTCCTCATATTTTTCTGCAGCTGCTCTCATTGATCTTGGAAAGTGTGTCTTGGGCAGGTGGGATGACACAGTGAGCGCCTCAAATAGCTCAGGATGGGAGCCTCCAACTGTTTTTCCAAGCAGACCATCCCACAGGACAAGATCTCTGACAGCTCTGACTCTTTGAGGGGCTAGCTGGCCCTCTCTGTGGCTTATAAACAGATGTATTTCTTTAGGCCTCACAAGTTTATCAAGAGGTACATCTAGAAAGAACTTCTGCAGCTGCTCTGGTGTCACATGTCCATGGACATCTGCAATGCTATCCAATCCATAGCAAACCAACTGGTGCGACTTAAAAGTGCCAATGGAAGTCTTCACTCTGATCTTTAGGAGGTATCGCCTCGACGTGGACCTTCATACCTCGTGCGTTATGTAATTAGTGTCAGAGGCCAAGTCAATTAATGTCTCAATCATCTGTCCAGCATTTACTGTGAGCTGGAGAAGCATCATGATCACTGGAAGCTCCTGCAGTCCACTTTCCATCAGAACACTTGGCTTATTTTTTACAGTGTTGAAGGGTTTTTTTTTTTTTTGTACAGTGTTGAAGGTTCTGGATGTCTCCTCCTTGAACCGACACCTTACCGTGGTGGAAGAGTTTGAGTACCCGAATGATCCTAGAGGCTATGTTGTCCGGTGCTTAATGCCCCTGGTAGGGTCTCCCAAGGCAAACAAGTTCTAGGTGACAGGTCAGACTAAGAGCGGTTCAAAAGCCCCTGAAAGAAAAAACAACGAGGAAGCTTATGCCGCCCGGATTGGCATCACTGGGGCCCCAGCCTGGAGCCAGGCCTGGGGTTAGGGCTTGCAGGCGAGCGCCTGGTGGCCGGGTCTTTGTCCACGGGACCCGACCGGGGGAAGCCCAAAGGAGCGACATGGGCCCGCCTTCACGTAGGCCCACCACCCGCAGGAAGGATCAGAAGGGGCCGGTGCTTTGTGTTATGGGTGGCAGTTGTGGGCGGGGGCCCCGGCGACTCAAACCCTGGACGACGACTCTGGCTATGGGGACATGGAATGTCACCTCGCTGGGGGGGAAGGAGCCAGAGCTAGTGCGGGAGGCTGAGCAGAACCGACCAGAGATAGTCAGGCTTACCTCCACGCACAGTCTGGGCCCTGGAACACAACTCCTTGAGAGAGGCTGGACTCTCTTCTACTCTGGAGTTGCCCGCGGTGAGAGGCGGCGAGCTGGTGTGTGCTTGCTTGTAGCCCCCCAGCTCAGCCGTCATGTGTTGGAGTTCTCCCCACTGAGCGAGAGGGTCGCTTCCCTGCGCCTTCAGGTTGGGGACAGGTCTCTCGCTGTTGTTTCGGCCGAACAGCAATGTAGAGTACCCGGCCTTCTTGGAGTCCCTGGGAGGGGTACTGGAAAGTGCTCCAACCAGGGACTCCATTTTTCTGCTGGGGGACTTCAATGCTCACGTGGGTAGTGACAGTGATACCTGGAGGGGTGTGATTGGGAGGAACGGCCTCCCTGATCTGAACCCGAGCGGTGTTCTGTTATTGGATTTCTGTGCTAGTTTGTCCATAACGAACACCATGTTCAAGCATAAGGATGTCCATCAGTGCACGTGGCACCAGGACACCCTAGGCCGGAGATCAGTGATCGACTTTGTATTTGTATCATCTGACCTTCGGCGGTATGTCTCGGACACTCGGGTGAAGAGAGGGGCTGAGCTGTAAACTGATCACTACCTGGTGGTGAGTTGGATCTGCTGGCAGGGGAGGAATGGGGACAGACTTGGCAGACCCAAATGTACTGTGAGGGTCTGTTGGGAACGTCTGGCGGAACCCACTGTCAGGGAGGTCTTCAACTTCCATCTCCGGGAGAGTTTCGACCAGATTCTGAGGGAGGTTGGAGACATCGAGTCCAAATGGGCCATGTTCTCCACTTCCATTGTTGATGCAGCCGTCCGTGGCTGTGGCCGTAAAGTCGCCGGTGCCTGTCGTGGCGGCAATCCCCGAACTCGGTGGTGGACACTAGAAGTAAGGGATGCCGTCAAGCTGAAGAAGGAGTCCTATCGGGCTTGGTTGGCTCACGGGACTCCTGAGGCAGCTGACAAGTATCGGCAGGCCAAGCATGCGGCAGCTCAGGCGGTTGTAGAAGCAAAAACTCGGGTCTGGGAGGAGTTTGGGGAGGACATGGAGGAGGACTACCGGTCAGCCTCGAAGAAATTCTGGCAAACCATTCGGCGCCTCAGGAAGGGGAAGCAGCTCTCTGTCAACACTGTTTACAGTGGAGGTGGGGAGCTGTTGACCTTGACTGGGGACATTGTCGGGCGGTGGAAGGAATACTTCGAGGATCTCCTCAATCCCACTGTCATGTCTTCTGTGGAGGAAGCAGAGACTGGGGACTCGGAGGTCGAAGTCACTGAGGTAGTTTGCAAGCTCCTCGTTGGCAATGCAGGTGCTCCTGGAGTATGGGGTTGGAGGCCCTCTGCTGAGGGCTGTACAGTCCCTGCACAACCGGAGCAGGAGCTTGGTCCGCATTGCCGGCAGTAAGTCGGACCTGTTCCCGGTGCATGTTGGTCTCCGGCAGGGCTGCCCTTTGTCACTGGTTCTGTTCATTATTTTTATGGACAGAATTTCTAGGCGCAGCCAGGGGCTGGAGGGGGTTTGGTTCGGGAGCTGGCAGATTTCGTCTCTGCTTTTTGCGGATGATGTTGTTTTGTTGGCTCCCTCAAGCCAGGACCTTCAGCATGCACTGGGGCGGTTTGCAGCCGAGTGTGAAGCAGCTGGGATGAGAGTCAGCACCTCCAAGTCCGAGGCCATGGTTCTGGACTGGAAAAAGGTGGCTTGCTCCCTCCAGGTTGGGGGAGAGTTCCTGCCTCAAGTGGAGGAGTTTAAGTATCTTGGGATCTTGTTCACAAGTGAGGGAAGAATGGAGCATGAGACTGACAGGCGGATCGGTGCAGCGGCAGCAGTAATGCGGTCGCTGTATTGGCCTGCTGTGGTGAAGAAGGAGCTGAGCCGAAAGGCGAAGCTCTCGATTTACCAGTCAATCTACGTTCCTACCCTCACCTATGGTCATGAACTTTGGGTCATGAACGAAAGAACGAGGTCCCGGATACAAGCGGCTGAAATGAGTTTCCTCCGCAGGGTGGCAGGCCGCTCCCTTAGCGATAGGCTGAGGAGCTCTGTCACCCAGGAGGAGCTCAGAGTAGAGCCGCTGCTCCTCCACATTGAGAGGAGTCAGCTGAGGTGGCTCGGGCATCTTTATCGGATGCCCCCTGGACGCCTCCCTTGGGAGGTGTTCCAGGCTTTATCTTCCTCTTTACTCTTTACTTTTCTTTGTCTCAGCATTGGGACACAGATAATAATGATGCTCAGGAATATGATCATCGTTGCAGTCTTATTTTTACAAGGATAGGCAGGTTTGCAGTATGAACTATCGTCATGAACTCAAGACATTTCTTGCACATTCCTAGCTTCTTTACTGCAGCTTTCCTTTCCGTTAGCTTTAACGTTTTAAACTGTTTGCAGAAGTAGAGCTTTTTCTTGTGCTTTCCATCAGCACAGATTACACAACCACCTTGATTGTTGCTTGCCTTGGTAGACCTGGTTCTTGCATGTCTTGGTTCGGTTCTGGTTTCTCTCCTACTTGGTTCTTCCTCCCTCAGTTGCTCGAGCTGCTCATATATGCTCTCCTGCTCTTTGAGGAATGACAAGAGACTGTCAGACCACTTTTCTGGTGCTGCAGTGTATACCAGCCACAGCATAGACCAGCCATTCCTTCTTGAGGTTCTGGAAGTTTACTTTCAATTGATTTTGTCACAAGCAGATTTTTAATAACGCCTGTGTCTCCAATGTGATTCAAATCCTGAAGTGCCTTCTCCACAGGCTGAATTAGTTCCACAATTTTGCGTGGCTGATGACCCCTGACAGCTGGCATTCTCTGTAGGTCCTCCACTGTTTCAGTGCCGAGATGTCATCTGCTGTATTGCAGGTTGTGAGGCAAATGTCTCTTGTGATTTTGTCATCCAGACTGTCCAATAATTGAATCTTTTTCACCTCTCTTGATCCTGTGGGCTCACCTTGTTTTTGTAGTGCTTCCCAGTCCTTCCTCCACCTTTGGAAATCCCACTTGTTGCCAGTAAGCTTGGGAAGTGCTGTCAGCTTCGGTTTGATGGTTGGCACAGGATGGTTGAATTTATTTGCAGTCTGTGCTAACCTTTCAATGTCCTCTTTTATCCTTGCCTGTATGAAATCAGCCTTCCTGGAAACCAGCCTGGGGATGCAGAGCTCCAGCCCCTTTAAGTGCCTCTGGAGGTCCTGCTGCTCATCTGGAGGAATCTGGAGGACATGTCCTTTTGGTTCCTGGTAATACTGTTGTTCACACGGGAGAACAATCTCTTTGCTGTAGTCCTCTCCACCTTGAGCTGCTCAACTGACTTGACAGCTTGACTCGCCATTTTTGATTTCAGTCTGCAGGTTGTTCAAGGATCCTCTCTCTTGGCTTTTCAGGCCCCAGTCTCCTGGTCCTCACTGCTCAGGCACCTTCAGCGATGCTTCACTGCTGTGGCCCCGGCAGTGGTTTTTCACTGTCAGGTTATCTTTAACTTCTTGGACTTTGAAGTTTGCAGCTTCCCCACTTGAAAGGGATTGATTTTGTCTACCCGAGGTTGAACAGGGTTCCACTCACTGACCAAACAGTTGCTGGGTTTTTCCTTCTTTTATTTTGCAGTTGGTGATGGCTTACAGAGAGAATACAGGGCATAGGCTGGTAGAAACAACAGAAGGTTTATTAACCAAAGGTGTCCACAAGAACAGGCAAACAAAAGGCGAGAGCACAAAAACACTCTGAACTGTCTAACAAAGGGTGTCCACCAAAACGGGAAAACAAAAGGCGAGAGCAAAAAACACGCTCTGATCTGACTGAGCTCCAACTCCTCTCACGACCGAGGCTGGGCTGGGCTGAGGGCTTATCCACAGGGCAAAGGCTCCTGGAAAAAAGGAAGGCAGAATACAGGTCAGTGTGAACCGGACAGGCACACGGGATCAGTCGACTGGCAGAGGAACGGCAGAGTACCACTGAGGTAAGCAGACGATCTGACGAATACTGGAGGAATGAGCCAGGGTTAAATGCAGCTGCTGATTAGGTGATGATGAGGTGATGATTTGCCGGTGTGAGAGGAGGCAGGTGCAGCCTCACCGCACGGACCTAGACAGACAGGGGAAGACAGACAAGACCACAAGGGGGCAGGGAGAACGCAGGGAAAACACAGGGAAAAAGGGGAAGACAGAGCCCTGCCTAACATTAGCTGTTAATATATATATATAATAATAAAAAATACAAACAGTAAAAAATTTTTTACACATCTCTGTAACACTTCAAATAATAAACACAATTGTGCTATTTTCCCTAATTTGAACATTTAATCACAAAAACTGCAAATAAATCTGATAATTATGACTGTTTTAACTTTAGGTTAACATCATGTGTCAAATCGAATTTTGCTGCATTTTAAGAAAAGGACTTTAAATGGTTTTATCAAAATTTTATCGTGTTTATACTTTTTCTTTTAACTTGTTTATATTTTTAAATTTTTAAATATTTATTTCTTAACTTATTTAACAGTATTTTTAAAGTACAATTATATGACAAAATTACCATAAAGTGCTGTTAATAAAACCATAAACAATTGACAATCAAAAGTTTAAATAATCACCACTAATATTTACATTCATACCAAAGTGACTTGTGCACATCAAAGCAAATTGCCAACCAACAATCAAATCTTCCATTAAGTACTTACAATTAGTGGGTACTTAATCAACGAAGGACTCAAACTGTCCAGCCTCGTGAATGTGGCCGACCACCATGGCTAATGCTAATGGCTACATCAAACTGCAGCAGCAGACCCCAGCAAGCAGACAGCCTCTCACTTAGTCTCTCAATGTTCAGTATCTTACCGGCTGCCACTTGGATTTTGTAGTCAGATCAGTTCTGCTCAGATTGCCAGGTCTCTTGCATGTTGCCGTTGCATTCACTCACTTTCGCAAGCTGTGTCCCAATTCAGCGGCTGCATCCTTCGGAGGACCCAGCCTACGCGGTCTCTGGAGGCTGGGTCCTTCGGAGGATCCTCCGTCGGCCGCATCAACTATCGCTAAATGGGACGGTCTAGCCTTCGGAGCATTTCCTGATTGCATCACAACGTCATAACTTCTTCCCTCCTAACCCGGGAAAAACACACGTACGGGGTGCAGAGATGAGCCCGTACAGCTGCTATCGCTTGTAAGAGGCGCGAAATGTAGCCTATTATACAACTTACAAATTCACCTGATGTGAATATCTTCACAGCTTTGCGTCGGACGGTTCACGCCTCACGCGTCGTCCATTCATTTCTGATAATGGACACCTCGAAGGGCGTTATCCCGCTCTTACCATGGTCACTTACGAAAGAAATAAATATTAAATCAATTATTAATATGTTAATGTTGTTTTTTTTACCGTTAAAATCGTAAGTTTTTAACAAGAGGCGGCTGAGTGGACTATTTAATATCGCTCGTTGTGACACGTTGCCAAGGTAACCGGCTCTGGCCACAGAACCTGCAGCTCGGTCTGCGCAACTGTTATATTAGACCTAATCAGTGGAGGGAAGTGACATGATTGCTTAACGTTATGTTACGTGATACAAAGTATCATTTCAGAGGGCAAGTGCACCTCTTACCGCTTGTGTGTGTCCAGAGGATGATGCCAAATTTTGTTTCAAAGACTCAAAGTCAACAGATAGTTTCCTAAATCATTTTTATTGCAAGAAATATTATCCACCATTCACTCTGATCATTAAATGTGGTTAAAGGAAACTATAAAATCACTCATGTTGTCTACTGTCTTGCCGTTGTGATAAATAAACTGAAATAACGTATGTTCTGAGTTTCTGTTGCCACGGTTACCAACTAGCGTTTGAGCCAGCGCAATAATTTAGAACAATCAGGCTATTTGACTGGAACTTTTTTATAGTTGTCCTACAACAACGGACACCCTGCAGCCAATCACAATCGAGTATTCACCCAAAATAAGATATTAGTTGACATGTGAGCTTGTAACATTTGTAAGTGAAGAGTTTTAATAAGGCTAACTATTAACTGAGCTCCTCATATCAACAGGTCGCCATTATTTAAAAAAAAAAAACAATCGGTGCGCAAAGCATCTTGGGATATGGGAGGACGTGAAGGATAGTAGCAACGCATCCTCCAAATACAGGGAAAAGGAGGACGCATTTGTCGGCTGCATTTGGAGGATCCTTCGAATTTGGACGAATTGGGACAGCCTTTGTGCAGCGTTATGACGTAATCGGCCTTCAAATCCATCCTCCGAAGGATGCAGCCCCTGAATTGGGACACAGCTGCAGTCTCTCCAGGTACTGTGCGCACCGCTCTTTATGCCCCTGGTAGCAACGGCATGGGCTGCAGATTAGTTCCGCCCAGCTGATTCAGCTATTTTTATTTTCGACTTCACACCCAATCAGCCCCACCTCCTCAGGTGTTCACCTGGAGTGCATTATCCTGATTAGGCACAGAATAAAAGGAGAGAGCTCTCTCTTACCTGTTGCTGGATTGTCCTGAATCCCTGGTGGTGTCTTTGTTCATCTCCTTGTGAGTCCTACACTTCTTTGCCTCCTGTCCTAGAGAGCTTGCCCATGTTAAATGTTTTTGCGCAGCCACTAATTGTGTGCTCCTGTGTTTCAGTGTCTACCTGCCACTGCAGTGCATGCCTTGCCTCAAACTCCTTTAGTTTTTCTCCCACTCCTTATGAGTGCGCTTTTTGATACAACCATTGTGTTTAAAATAAATTGTAATTTTTTCCTACATCTCTGTCTCTGGTCTGCATCTTTGGGCCCCAACAAATTTACCAGGCATAAAGGCTAACAGAACAGTCCGGCCAGTATGGACAGACCCAGTTAAAAAAGCAATTACCATTCAGGGTGTCATGTTCGGTCAGCATGAACAATTAAATCAAGTTAAATCACCGGAACCACCGCTGACCAAGGCACAGACAACCAACCCCAAACCCTTTGATGGGTTTGATAAGTGTCGTGGGTTCCTGTTACAATGCAACGTTGTTTTCGCCAGCATCCACGCTCATTCTTTTCCGAACAAACGAAAGTTCACTATACTCCGCCAGTCACCTCCAAGATCAGAACCAACCTTCTTCTTCCTTCCCCTAACCAGTCGGTAGAGGAGGAGCCCATGCAGTTGGGAAGAGCTTGTTTGTCCTCCGCCAAACACCTCTGTAGGATCAGAGTGGGTGAGTGTGTTTACTGTGGAAGAGTCGGTCATGTACTGTCTGTCTGCCCCATTTGACCAAACGGACCAGCTCGTTAGTAGAATTGGGCTTATTGACGAGCCCTGTCTCCCAAGACTTAAATCCCCCATAGACTTGCAAGTTTCAATTACAGGCTTCTGTCTGTATGGGGGAGGAGGTGTACTCTGTTCTGGCGCTGAGGAGAACCTGTTGGTTCGCACGCATGGCCGCAGATATGGGTTGCCAGCTGGAGGAGCTGGACAACCCGCGACGGCTTATGTGCTCAATGGGAGGGTCATGATGGAGGTAACTCATCACACTACTCCCTAACCCATCTGGTTGATCGTTTACAGAAAGAACCATGAAGAGATATCACTCCCCATCGTTCACTCACCTCACTCTCCCTTGGTCTTAGGGCATCCCTGGCTAAAGCTGCACAACCCACATTTTCACTGGGGCAAAGGAAGAATTGTGAGTTGGAGTTCTTAGTGTCATGCTCATTATCTTTGTTCAGCTCTCCCTCCTACAGTTGGAGCCGCCAAGAGTGCAGTCTCTTTCCCAGACCCTGTGAATCTCTCCTGCTTTCCCTCTGTTTACCACCACCTCAGGGAGGTGGCCGTATGACTGCTCCATTGACCTCCTCCCAAGCGCACCACTCCCCACCAGTTGGCTCTACAGTTTGTCCCGCGCGATGGAGCAATACATTAAGGACTCCCTGGCTGCAGGTATCATACGACTCTTATCCTCTCCTCTTGGTGCAGTTTTCTTTTTCTTGGCTAAGAAGGATAAGACTCTCAGACCATGCGTTAACTTCCAAGGCTTAAACGAGATCACTGTTAGAAATAAGTACCCTCTACCAGTGATTAACTCTGTCTTCTGACTCTCTACAGGAAGCCACCATCTTCACCAAGCTAGACCTGAGCAATGCTTATCATCTGGTACGCATCAGAGAGTGAGATGAGTGGATGACCGCATTCAACACTCCACACTTGAAGAATCGCCTGTATGTTAAGGCAGAAAAATGTGAATTTCACACAAACTCTGTGTCCTTCTTAAGATTTATCACCCAGGAAGGCAACCTGAAGGCCAACCCTGAAAAGATCAGGGCAGTGGAGGAAGGCCTGTCCCGGAGACCTGTAAAGAGCTACAGCAATTTCTAGAGTTTGCTAACTTCTATCGTAGGTTTGTCCAGGACTACAGCAAAATAGCTTTTCTGTTGACCAAGCTAACTTCTTCCCAAGTGAAGTTTAGCTTGTCAGCAGAGGCTAACAATGCTTTGCAAAAACTCAAGGCATTTTTCATCTCCGCACCTATTCTCGTTCAACCTGACCCCATCAAGCCCTTCATTGTGGAGGTGGATGCTTCGGACACTGGGGTGGGGGCAGTGTTGTCTCAGTATACCAAGCCAGATAATTGTTTGCCTCCCTGTGCTTTCTTCTCTTGCTATCTCTCTCCTGCTGCACAGAACTACGATGTTGGTAACTGTGAACTGTTGGCCGTCAAGCTGGCTTTGGAGGAGTGGAGACACTGGCTGGAGGGAGCCGAGCAGCCTTTCGTGGTCTGGACGGACCACAAGAATCTGGTGTACATCAGCCAAGAGACTGAACTCACGACAGTTCCGTTGGGTCTTGTTCTTTAGTCGCTTCAATTTCTCTCTCACCTACAGACCTTGTTCCAGGAATACTAAGCCTGATGCCACGTCTCGGCAGTTGTCTGACGAAGCAGTGGCCGTACCTGAGACCATTCTGCCGGAGGGCTGGGTCATTGCTGCCCTCACGTGGGACATCAAGGGGGTTATCAGGGAGGCTCAGCTACAGCACCCAGACCCAGGACCTAAGGACAGACTGTTTGTTCCCCATACCGTTTGTTCACAGGTTCTACACTGGACTCATTCTCACTGCCTCGCCTGCCATCCTGGAGCCAACCGCACCATCTCGCTGCTTTGGTGCCACTTTTGGTGGGTAATACTGGAGGCAGATGCCCGCGAGTACGTAGCAGTCTGCTCAACCTGTGCTCGTAGCAAGGCCTCGAATAAGGCTCCAGTTGGACTCCTTCCTCTACCCATTCCCAGAAGACCCTGGTCTCACATTGCCGTGGATTTCGTCACTGGCCTGCCACCCTCTCGAGTTAACACTACCATTCTCACTGTGGTTGATTGAAAGGCTGTCAAAAGGCAACTGCTGAACTACTCATCCACCATGAAACTAACAGCGTGACGTTAACAATACTATATGGCACATTAGCCTGTGATAAGTTCAGTCATACCTGCAAAGCACCTTAGCAAGACTTGCTCATCAAACACAATTTCACCAGCAAAAGAAAGACAACAAAATGCTATCAATTTAGCCTATGTCCCAGAGAGGATAATCTAAGTGAGTCAGATCATATTAAAACGCTTACCTTGCTAATGTTGACTTGACCGGATCGACAAGGGAAGAAGGGCTGGAACAACGACGAAGTCCAGAGAAGTCAGAGGGACTATGGGGGCGCAGACGTTGACGTCACTTATACTGAGAATACTTCAAAGATGTCTTTGATGTGCTGGATGAACTGCACATCAAAGATGTTTCTATTCTGGAGTCCACGTGAAGTTTTTTTTTTTTTCCCAGTGGATTGCTAATGCATTGCACATTTGAATACAGGTTGTGGACAGAAAGAACAACAGGAATCTACACACACTTTTGTTGATGAAATTGTGTTTGATTAGCAAGTCTTGCAAAGGTGCTTTTGGAAAAAACAGTGGTCTCCATTTGCAGGCATGACTGAACTTATTACAGGCTAATATGCCATAGTATGCTGAGAGTTAGCTAACATTATGCTGTTAGTTTCATGCTAGATGTGTGCGAGTTAGTGGTGAAGTTGTGGCTTTTTCATTTATGTGGAATCTACACACACTTTCATTGATGAAATTGTGTTTGATTAGCAAGTCTTGCAAAGGTGCTTTTGGAAAAAACGGTGGTCTCCATTTGCAGGCATGACTGAACTTATTACAGGCTAATGTGCCATATAGTATGGTGGATATATGGTGGTTTGATTTTTAAGATGTAACATTATTGCTGTTTCACTTGCAGAGAATCCGCTCACTTGTATTTTCATGTGTGTTGGAATAGGTTGAAAGCAGCTGGTTTTGTTGTTGTTGTTGTAGTTGTTGTTGTTTTTGGAAGTGCTGCATTCTCACCATAATGGGACATTATGAGTCTGTGATTAGCGAGTCTGGCAAAAGAGCTTTTGAAAAAATGTCTCCCTTTCCAGGCATGACTGAAATGGGACATTGTGAATTGCACAGGATATGGCAATAGCAACATGAAAATGCAAGTGAACACCTGTGTGGCGGATTAAATTAGCACTTTTAACTGCCCAGTGAGACAAAGCAAAACTGTTCATTTTAAAATCTTCATTTAACCTTACTTGCCAAAGGTCCAGTAAACACAGACATGTGAGTTGTGGCCCATTCAAAGATACCAGCTCTAAATGTACTTTTACATTTTTACAGCATAGAGTACCATACAGGAAACTGTCAGTGTGTCAGATACTGAGGACATTGTTGAGGACATATCTTATTTCAGTGAATTGTGTCTCTGAAATGTGTGTATGTTTTACATAAATTTAGAGGGATGGTATTTTATTCCAGCAACTGCTATTCAGAATACTGGTGAGGAGATTCAGAATATATATGAGAGAGGACAGACATGTACCTTGAATAGATTAAATTTGCTTCTGAAAGTTATCAGTACGTCATTTGAAGAATTGTAAAAAAGTATGTTTCACTCTTTCAGAAAGATATTTTGAGGCCTATTTATCAGCTTGGTCTTCCTGCCTCACAAAGTAAAGGCAACTTGCCGTGTTCTTCTGAACATGTTGAAGGTGCAGTCTCACAGTTTGGCTTCACTGAGATACTCAATACAAATTTTTGTGTAGATGTGCAATATTTCATAAATAAAGGAAGGATAACATATAAGAAGGGCTGATTAGTTGTCACCAGGTATGAAGAATTTAATGAACTCGTCTTCATTGCAATGAAAGATGATTGACGTAAGACAAGATAAGACTTTATTGATCCCACACCAGGTCATTTTATTATGGACTCTTAATGCTCTCTGTGTCTGCAAAGCCATTTCTATGTGGTGATTTTTTTCTCAACTATCCTCTAAATCAGTGATTCTCAACTGGTGGGTCACAGTCCAAAAGTGGGTCACAGACGGACATCGGGACGGAACTCCGCCGTGCACAATACAGAGAGCAGAGAAGAACTGTAAATGCGTGACCATGTAGAGAGAGAAATGACATGCCCTTGTTGTGTATCAATGATGCAACCTTTAGGTTTGTAGTATACGCTCTTCTCATTAGGACATCCTCCCCCCAGGGCATTGAGGATTCTTGTCGCTCGTAAATACCTTTAACCTAAAGGTGGAGAGGCCATGATTATATTAGGCCCTCTCCTGTTGTGCAGTATATGCTCGATCCATGACCATATTAGGTCTTTTCTAACCCTTCTGTATTTAGCTGTGGCAACACAATTCCCCTATATAATGCATGTCTGAGATGCTGTATGTGTGTGTTGCTTCTATTGGCTGAAACCACCCAGACATAGCATGCTGTCTGAGATGCTGTACTTGTTTTAATAAACTTGTTTATATATGAACAAGACAGTATCGGCGGAGAACTTCTTCATCATCTTCACTTCATTGCTGCATCATTGATACACAACAGGTTAAAGGTATTTACGAGCGACAAGAATCCTCAAAGCCCTGGGGGAAGAGTTCCCTGCAGAAGAGCATATACTACACCCTCCTGTAAATAAGATAAGGCTATTGAGTTTGTGTTGTATTGTGTTTAATAAAAGGACAAGGTATAGACCTGTTCTATAGGAAAGGTATTCTCAAATGACTTATGTTGTGATCTGGCGCTATATAGAAAATAAAATCAAATAAAATTAACTTGACCTTCAAGGGGGGGTGGCCCTCCTAATATAATGGTAAGGAACCACTGCTCTATGTATGGACCACATGTACTCAGTGAAAAAGCACTCTCTGCCCACTGGTGGGTGGGTGTGCGCACAGGGTTCTAAATTAACACCCGCCAACCCGCCAAATGCGGGTTAAAATTCATATTGGCGGGTGTAAATAAAAACTTACTAGCCAATTTGGCCGGTAACGCATTAGGCAATCATGTCAGTCAGAGCCGCTCTACAGTTCTTGGTCATTTGTCCCCCGGACAGTCCGTCCTACATTTCCCATGAACACTGTCGTAATGCTACGTGATGACGTACAAGACGCCCATTGGCTGTGCACAGGCACACTACAGTCTGTAGTGCAACCGGCGCGAGAAACCACGGAAACGCAAACACAAAGAAGAAGAAGAAGAACGAACGGCGGCGTATAAACTGTAGAAAAGGAGACTGAGCTAGCTAAAAGTAAAAAGTAAAGTTAAACTAAATGCTGCGGTGGTTGGGACAGACGTCTGGGGGCGAGAAGAGGAAGGAGGCAGGGGATGAGAATGTCGACAAAGCGTGCGAGTCGTGAATGGGTTGTGTTTGATCACGAAAATGCCGTCATGTTTTGTAAGGATTGTCGCATGTACACGAAAGAAAAAAACAAGACGAATAATTTTGTGGTGGGGACTAATAATTTTAAAGTCGAGGCAGTAAAGGTCTGTGTGTATATGTGTGCAGGTGTCTTTGTGTGCATGCGTGTGAGAGAGCAGAGGAGAATTGTAAACATGTGACCATGTAGAGAAAGAAATGACATGCCCTCCTGTGAATAAGATAAATAAGATGAGGATATATAGCTTGTTTAATAAAAAGACAAGATATAGACCTGTTCTATTCGAAAGGTATTCTCAAATGGCTTATGTTGTGAGCTTGCGCTATATAGAAAATAAAATTGAAAAAAAATTACTTGACCTTCAAACTGCAACCTGAATGTTCAGCCTTTTCACAGAATTCTGTCTGATTTTTAAAAATGCAAATCATTCTATTAATTGTTATTGTCATATTTCAACTATAAAATTAAGTCTAAAGATGGACATAAAGAGGGGTCGAAGTAAGCCCCCCACCAGAAGTCAATTACAATCTCCTTTGTTTTCCCCATATTCAGGGAGAGATTGGTATTTCCACACCACATGACCAGTGGGTGCACCTCGTCCCTGTAGATGGTCTCATCACTGTTGCTGATGCCGACCAGTACTGCATGTGATCTCTCTGTGGCAAAGTCCTGACACCAATTCCAGAGGAGGTTGCTCAGACCAAGCTGGTAACTGCTGAGGGATGACAGTGTTGGATCGTAAACTTCCGTCTGTGAACAACATTCTCATGTAAGATTTTCTTGTGGCCAGGTGGGCGAGGGCTGAGTGGAGAGCAGAGGAGACTGCATCATCAGTGGACCGGTTGGCCTGTAATGCAACCTGAAATGAGTCCAGGAGAGGGGGGAGGCTGGATCTTATTTGTTGCATGGCGAGCCTTTCAAAGCACTTTATGATGGTGGAGGTCAGTGCAACAGGGTGGTAGAGTTTTCGCACCCATGTAACTATTAGCATTTGAGTCTGAGTTCATAAGAGCAGTCACAAAAATGAATGAAATCATTTTTGACATGCTAAACATTAAACACACTGATGAGAAACTTGTTTTCTCTTCTTGGCACTAGATACACTGCAGACACACAGCAGCTGACAAAAAGAGGAGGTAAATATAGAGAAATATTAGCTTTTAGAGCTGATAATTAGCCTGTTCAGCCACTATTGGTATTCAATACAAACAAATTATTAGACTGTAAACCATTACCAAACCAGTAACTAAGCTGTCAGACAACTCTGCCATACTTAAGCAGTTACGTAGTGTTTCTGTGGTTGTGACACAACCTAAAATATATATATATATACACACACACACACACACACACATATATATACATACACATAAATATATATGTATACATATGTATATACATATGTATATATGTGTGTGTGTGTATCCATATATATATGTGTATATATGTATGTATACATAGTATTTGAATTCCCTGTGGTCTCTGGGGAAAACATTATACCAATCTCCCTTTAAGACATATGGTGTATTAACA
This sequence comes from Chaetodon auriga, assembly GCF_051107435.1. Taxonomy (NCBI): domain Eukaryota; kingdom Metazoa; phylum Chordata; class Actinopteri; order Chaetodontiformes; family Chaetodontidae; genus Chaetodon; species Chaetodon auriga. Next base: position 22,680,417 of record NC_135094.1, read on the forward strand.
ATTCCTTATGTGTCCATAAAAACACATTACTCCAGAAGCTAAAAGATAAAAGGCATTATATGTCAGCAGTCTTCTTGTCAATTTGGCATCAAAACAATCCACAAAGACAAACTGTAGTTCCATACAAACAGATTTGAAATACTACCATTATCAAAATGTGAATTTCAGACAGCTTCTTTGTCCAGGGATTGGACCATCAGGGAGGACACCACGGGGCGGACCCAGGACATGCTGGAGGGATTATGTCTCTCGGCTGGCCTGGGAATGCCTTGGGATCCCTCAGTAGGAGCTGGTGGAAGTGGCTGCAGAGAGGGCTGTCTGGGTTTCCTTGCTGAGGCTGCTGCCTCTTATGAAGTGCCATTAGTTCTGAGTGTCAAACACTCAACTGTGGATATTCTTGAAGGGTATCAGTGTGGCCCACATAGAATGACCAGCCAGTAAATTTTAACAAGTGTAGTTACAATATGAGATCACCAGAGAGAGCATCAACACCCTCTTTGCTTGTTATTGAAAACATGAAGTACCTTCGAGAAGCGCACATTACCTTAGACCTTCGCTGAGAAAAGTCAGAGAGACAGCAATCTGGAGAAGTCTCGTAGTGGAGTATATTGTTTAAGGTTTTACCATTTCAGAGAAGGAGCCAAAGATTGTGAGCATGTCAACTGCTATATATTTGTGTATGTATGTATTTATTGATCTATTCATTTATTTCATTACTTGCACCGTCTTTGAGCACCCTGAAAAGCGCTGTATAAGATCTAGCTGTAAGATATTATTTTGATTATTATTTTTGATAATAATGATATTATTTATTTCTGTATTGCTTTTTTTCATTTGTCTCCGCATATTGTGGAATGACATGGACCAAAACACGGTGATCCAGGATCCCTTTCATCTGAGGAGGGTGTGATCTACTGCTCAGCTTACTTGGTCATACCTGTGGCTGCATCGGATAGAATAGATGAGCTTCATGAGATCTCTACAATATAGACATTCTACGGTGGTAGCACACAAGCACACAAGAGTACATAACAAACCTTTTTTCAAATGATATTTCCATCTCAGACACACTCAAATGTGGATGTTCATGAAGGAAAATGTGGCTTCATTTGACTTACGCTGCAGTTACTGCACATACACAGCAATTAGCCAGAAGGTAATATAAACTCACCAGAGGAAGAATTAATATCACTAGTCACTGTTTAAAGTGTGACTGTTTTTATGTGCCAAACTATCTCGGAACTAAATCTGCAGCTGAAAAACACTCAAATGTGAATGTTTTTGAAGGACAGCATGGCATGACATGATTCAGCTGTTGTTATGTTCCAGACTGTCTTAGAATGAAAAATACACTTGAGAAACATCCAAGTGTGAAAGTTTCTGAAGGAAAGCATGGCCAGTTACTGGCCAGTTACTTTGCAGTTACTGTAACAAAACCAACATGTGGTGTGTCTAACAAGGACAATTTCACTTTAGAAACATTGAAATGTTAATGGTTGTTGAAGAACACCATGGTTTAATTTGACTTCATCTTCAGTCTTCATCTTCTTCATGACAATTCCACTTTAGAAGCATTCAGGAGTGAATGTTAAAGGACAACATGTTTTAATTTGACTCCTTCACAGTTACTGTGAAAAATACAAGTGTTGATGTTGTGCTCCTGTTGCTCATAGAATGTGATTTTGACTGTAAAATGAATTGAGCGTCACCATTTAAGATTCATGTATTTTCATGTGTCACACTGTCTTAGAATGACAACTCTACTTGAGAAACATGCAACAGTGAATGTTTATGATGGACAACATGCTTTCATTTGACTCCTTTTTCAGTTACTGTGAAAAATGCAACATGTTCATTTTGTACTCCTGTCGCTCATATGAAGTGATTTTGAAACTAAAATCAAATGAACATCACATTTAAAGACTCATTTGTTTTTATGTGTCAAACTGTCTTAGATTGATAATTCCACTTAAGAAACATTCAACTGTGAATGTCAAGGAGGACAACATGATTTAATTTGACTTCCTTCACAGTTACTGTGAAAAATACAAGTGTTGATATTGTGCTCCTGTTGCTCATATGTAGTAATTTTGACCGTAAAACCTGACCAGAATGTCAGTCTGTAAGATTCATTGGTTTCATGGCACACTGTCTCAGAATGACAATTCCACTTTAGAAACATTCAACTGTGAATGTTTATGAATGACAACATGTTTTAATTTGATTTCCTTCACAGGTTTTGTGAAAAACACAACATGTTCATTTTGTGCTCCTGTCGCTCTTGTAGTGTGATTTTGACTGAAAAATCAAATGAGCATCACCATTTAAGATTCAGCTGTTTTTTATGTGTCACACTGTCTTAGAATGACAATTCCACTTTAGAAACATTCAACTGTGAATGTTTTTGAATGACAGCATGTTTTAATTTGACTTCCTTCACAGGTTCTGTGAAAAATACAAGTGTTGATGTTGTGCTTCTGTCGCTCATGTAGTGTGATTTTGACGGTAAAATCAAATGAGCATCACCATTTAAGATTCAGCTGTTTTTTTTGTGTCAAACTGTGTTAGAATGACAATTCAACTTTAGAAGCATTCAATACTGAATGTTTTTGAAGGATAACGTGGTTTCATTTGACTTCTTTTTCAGTTACTGTGAAAAATACAAGTGTTGATGTTGTGCTTCTGTCGCTCATGTAGTGTGATTTTGACGGTAAAATCAAATGAGCATCACCATTTAAGATTCAGCTGTTTTTTATGTGTCAAACTGTGTTAGAATGACAATTCAACTTTAGAAGCATTCAATACTGAATGTTTTTGAAGGATAACGTGGTTTCATTTGACTTCTTTTTCAGTTACTGTGAAAAATACAACATGTTCATTTTGTGCTTGTCTTGCTCATGTGTGATTTTGACTGTAAAATCAAATGAGCGTCACCATTTAAGATTCATGTATTTTTATGTCACACTGTCTCAGAATGACAATTGCACTTTAGAAACATTCAACTGTGAATGTTTATGAAGGACATAATGATTTCATTTGACTTCCTTCACAGTTACTGTGAAAAATACAAGTGTTGATGTTGTGTCACAGGGTGTGTGTGTGTGTGTGTGTGTATGTGTGTCGTTGGTTGGGTTGCGGGTCTGCTCCTGCTCCCCAGTTGTTACTAAGGGCACCAATTGAATTGCAGTGATTCGCTGCACCTGTCCACAAAAACGGCAGCGACTGTGATTGGTGCACGGGGGTGGTTAGTTTTTTCCCTTAAAAGACACAGGTGTGTTGCATTAAAGAGGGGAGTCAGACCACAGGACGATAGGCAGCCGCGGAGTCAGGAAGGAGCGCACCGGGGTGAGAGAAACGGAGCTGAACGGTGGCAGCGGGAGGACACAGTGACGACACACCGCAGGTAGAGGGACTAGCGCGTGACCGCTTGGTGGACCCGAAAGAGGAACCGGCGAGAGAGAGAGAGAGAGAGAGAGAGAGAGAGAGAGAGAGAGAGAGAGAGAGAGAGAGAGAGAGAGAGAGAGAGAGAGAGAGAGAGAGAGAGAGAGAGAGAGAGGGGGGAGGCGCCGTAAGGATGGTGGAGGAGTGAGGCACGCTTCACTCCTCAGCTAAGTAACCTCTCTTTACCTTCATGACGTCAGGGGCACGCTAATTTCCACAACCTATGCCAGGGGGACATTCATAGTTGTGTCCCCCCCCCCCCATCATAATTTATTGAATTAATCTGCCTTTATTAGTTTGGTTGGTGTGGATATTTATCTAAGAGTGTTTTTTTGTTTGTTTGGAATTTCTTTTGATGCTTGTTTTGGAGGGGGAAGAGACACTATGACTGTACCCCTGTTTATTGGATGGACCTACTGTACAGTCAGTTATCAGACTCTGAAGTAATTCAGCCCTTTTACACATAGGCTCCTTGCCGCCATACCTGTGGATGCAGCCAGGGCCAGCTGTCTTGCAAGACATGTAGTGTGATTTTGACTGTAAAATCAAATGAGCGTCACCATGTAAGATTCATTTGTTTTTATGTTTCACACTGTCTCAGAATGACAGTTCCACTTTAGAAACATTCAACTGTGAATGTTTATGAAGGACATAATGATTTCATTTGACTTCCTTCACAGTTGCTGTGAAAAACACAACATGTTCATTTTGTATTCCTGTCGCTCATATGTGGTGATTTTGACTGTAAAATCAAATGAGCGTCACCATTTGAGAATCATTTGTGTCACACTGTCTCAGAATGACAATTCCACCTGAGAAACACTCAAATGTGAGTGTTTTTAAAGGACAACATTGTTTAATTTGACTTCTTTTTCAGATACTGTGAATAGTACGACAAGTGTTCAGTTTGTGCTTGTCTGGCTCATGTAGTGTGATTTTGACTGTAAAATCAAATGAGCGTCACCATTTAAGATTTATTTGTTTTTATGTGTCACACTGTCTCAGAATCACAATTCCACTTTGCAAACATTCAACTGTGAATGTTCATGAAGGACAACATGTTTTAATTTGACTTTCTTCACAGTGAAGGAAATATAGAAAAATACTAGTGTTGATGTCGTGCTTGGCTTGCTCATACAATATAATGTTGACAATAAAATCAAATGAATATCACCATCTAAGATTCATGTGTTTTGTTTTTTTTATATCAAACCATCTTAGAATAACAATTCCACCTGAGAAACATTCAATTGTAAATGTTTTTAAAGGACAATGTGGTTTAATTTGACTTCTCTTTCAATTATTGTGAAAAATACAAGTGTTCATCTTGTGCTTGTCTCACTCAAACAAAATGACTGACAGTAAAATCAAAAGAATGTCAATCTGTAAGATTCATGTTTTTTTATGTCAAACTGTCTTAGAATGACAATTCCACTTGAGAAACATTCAACTGTGAATGTTTTTCAAGGACAACATGGTTTAATTTGACTTTTTTCAGTTACTGTGAAAAATACAACATGTTCATTTGTTCTCCGGTCGCTCACATATCATGATGTTGACAGTAAATTCAGATGAGCATCACCATTTGAGATTCATGTGTTTTTTATGTGTCGACATGTCTTAGAATTACAATTCCACTTGAGAAACACTCAAATGTGAAAGTTTTTGATGGACATAATGGTTTAATTTGACTTCTTTTTAAGTTACTGTTAAACATATACATGTTAATGTTGTGCTTGTCTCGCTCATACACAATGAATCTTAAAAAGTTACATTCATGTGATTTTCCTGTCAAAATGACGCTATATGAGCGAGAAAAGCACAAGATGAGACAAGATGAACACTTGTTGCATTTTTCACAGTAACTCAACACAAATTCAAAATAAACCATGCTGTCCTTCAAAAACATGCAAGAATTGATGTTTCTAAAGTGGAATTGTCATTCTATGACACATAAGAACAAATGAATCTAAAATAGTAACATCCATGTCATTTTCCTGTCAGAATAACACTATATGAGCGAGAAAAGCACAAAATGAGACAAGATGAACACCTGTTGTATTTCTCACAGTAACTCACCACGAATTCAAAATAAACCATGCTGTCCTTCAAAAACATGCAAGAATTGATGTTTCTAAAGTGGAATTGTCATTCTATGACAGTTTGACACATAAGAACAAATTAATCTAAAATAGTAACATCCATGTGATTTTCCTGTCAGAATAACACTATATGAGCGAGAAAAGCACAAAATGAGATAACGTGAACACTTGCTGTATTTTTCACAGTAACTACATACGTAGTCAAAATAAGCCATGTTGTCCTTCAAAAACATGCACAATTGACCAGAGCTAACCAGCAGTCCCACGGTGGTTATCAAGCAGCCCCAGCGGCCTTTCTAGTGGCGCCGTGCGGCCAGATGCACCCCGGCTGGTATGGTGGAGGACACCAGCGTGTGACTGCCGGCTCATCAAATAATCAGCGCCCGTACATCAACTGCAATAACAGCTGGAATAATTACCGACCATGGCGGTACCAGCAGCCCATCCGTAAGTCAAACAACAATCCAAACACACTAGCTCAGAACAGCGTCCAATCCCAGGATCCGGACTTTACACACAAGGTCCGCTCTATTCTATTCACAACTGATGTGGACAGCCTTTATACTAGATTGATACATAAGAAGACATCCAAGCAATTAAAAACATTTTTCAAGGAGGAATTTGCTGTGTTTCTGGATATCTTAACAGGCATATTCCCTCTATAAAATGTAAATCCATAATAATCACTATTCGGTTAATTTCTTGGACACAACCACATTCAAAGGACCCAAATTCACACTACACAACCAATTTAACACAAAGGTTTATTTCAAATGACAATTATCACGGTTCCACAGAATATACACACAGACAGAGGATTTTAAACAAGCCACCAAAGTGCTGTTCTCAGCTTTGTCCAGCAGAGGGCACTCCAGGAACATTTTTGGAATTACAAACAACAAGGATTGCTATATGACTTGAACAAATAAGAGGTGTTAAAAACCACCAGACACGGGAATATTTCTTTAAAAACTGTGTGTATATGGTGATTTGTAAATAATGTTGTCAAAGATATGTGTGAGAAACAAGCCTGACAATACATGTACAGTTTACATGTCATAAATGCAATATTGTAAAACAAAAGAATACTGACCGGGATGCAGTGCATGCCCTGGCCCTAGGGTGTAATCCACACTGGTCCATGGCCCAGAGATGAAGATCTGAGAGAGACTGGGTTAATAAATTAGGAACAACATATCCACACGGCCTTAATGAAAGTGTCGAGGAGGAGAGCAGAGGTTGGGGAAGGGAATTCTCATTCTAAGACTGTTTGACACATAACAACAGCTGAATCTCAAATAGTGACATTTAATTTTACTGTGAAAATCACACTATTTGAGCAAGACAAGCACAAATTTCATTTGAAAAAAGGTTTGTTTTGTTGATGTGTGCTTGTGTACTTGTGTGTGTGTGCTACCACTTCAGACTGCGTGTATTGTAGAGATCTCATGAAGCTCATCTGTTCCAGTCACAGGTAAGTGGCTCAAGTAAACTGAGCAGTAGATCACACCCTCCTCAGATGAAAGAGATACTGGATTGCTGTGTTTCGCACCATGTCGTTCCACAATATGAGGAGACTAGTAAGAAAAGCAATACAGAAATAAATAATTTAATTATTATTAAAAATAATAATCGTAATAATCATATCTTATAGATAGATCTTATACAGCGCTTTTCAGGGTGCTCAAAGACGGAGCAAGTAATGAAATAAATGAATAGATCAATACATACATACATACATACATACAGTGGATATAAAAAGTCTACACACCCCTGTTCAAATGCCAGGTTTTCGTGATGTAAAAAAATGACAGCAAGACATATAATTTCACAACCCTTTACACCTTTAATCTGACCTATAACCTGTACAATGCAAGTGAAAAACAAACTGAAACCTTTAAAGGGGAAAAATATAAAATAAAAAACTTAAAATAACCTGGTTGCATAAATATGCACACCCTTAAACTAATACTTTGTTGCAGCACCTTTGGCTTTTATTACAGCACTCAGTCTTTTTGGGTAGGAGCCTACCAGTGTGGCACATCTTGATGTGGCAATATTTGCCCACTCTTCTTTGCAAAACCGCTCCAAATCTGACAGATTGCGAGGGCATCTCCTGTGCACAGCCCTCTTCAGATCACCCCACAGATGTTCGATGGGATTCAGGTCTGGACTCTGGCTGGGCCATTCCAAAGCCTCAATCTTATTCCGGTGAAGCCATTCTTTTGTTGATTTAGATGTGTGCTTTGGGTCATTGTCATGCTGAAAGATGAAGTTCCTCTTCATCTTCAGCTTTCTAACAGAAGGCCAAAGGTTTTGTGCCAACACTGACTGGTATTTGGAACTGTTCATAATTCCCTCCACCCTGACTAAGGCCCCAGTTCCAGCTGAAGAAAAACAGCCCCAAAGCATGATGCTGCCACCACCATGCTTCACTGTAGGTATGGTGTTATTTAGGTGATGTGCAGTGTTGTTTTTGCGCCAAACATACCGTTTGGAATTATGTCCAAAAAGTTCAACCTTGGTTTCATCAGACCATAACACATTGTCCCACATGCTTTTGGGAGATTTCAGATGTCTTTTTGCAAAATTAAGCCGGGCTTGGATGTTCTTCTTTGTAAGATAAGGCTTCCGTCTTACCACTCTACCCCATAGCCCAGACATATGAAGAAGACGGGAGATTGTTGTCACATGTACTACACAGCCAGTACTTGCCAGAAATTCCTGCAGCTCCTTCAGTGTTGCTGTCGGCCTCTTGGTAGCCTCCCTGACTAGTTTTCTTCTCGTCTTATCATCAATTTTGGACGGATGTCCTGTTCTTGGTAATGTCACTGTTTTGCCATATTTTCTCCACTTGATGATGACAGTCTTCACTGTGTTCCATGGTATGTTTAATTCCTTGGAAATTCTTTTGTAGCCTTCACCTGACTGATATCTTTGAATAATGAGATCCCTCTGATGCTTTGGAAGCTCTCTGCGGACCATGGCTTGTGCTGGAAGATGTGGCTACAAAAATGTGAGGAAAAGCCTACTAGAACAGCTGAACTTTATTTGGGGTTGATCAGAGGCACTTTAATTGGCGACAGGTGTGTGCTGATGCTTTAACATGAGTTAGAATGTAATTGGTAAAATCTGAACACAGCCACATCCCCAGTTACAAAAGGGTGTGTACACTTATGCAACCACATTATCTCAGTTGTTTATTTTTACTTCACCCCCTTGAAAGATTTCTGTTTGTTTTTCACTTGCATTGTACAGGTTATAGGTCAGATTAAAGGTGGAAAAAGTTGTGAAATTATATGTCTTGCTGTCACTTTTTTACATCACGAAAACCTGGCATTTGAACAGGGGTGTGTAGACTTTTTATATCCACTGTACATACACAAATATATGGCAGTTGACATGCTCACAATCTTTGTCTCCTTTCTTCTCTGAAATGGTAAAACCTTTAACAGTATACTCCACTACAAGACTTCTCCAGATCGCTGTCTCTCTTTGACTTTTCTCAGCGACGGTCTAAGGTAAGGTGCTCTTCTAGAAAATATTGAGTGTTTTCAATCTCAAGGCAAAGAGGGTATCAATCCTCTCCCTGGTGATCTCATATTGTAACTACACTTGTTAAAATTTACTGGCTGGTCATTCTATGTGGGCCACACTATGATATCCTTCAAGAATATCCACAGTTGTCTCTGAGCTGAAAGTTTGATACTCAGACCTAATGGTACTTTATAAGAGCTTCACCCAAAATAGTCACGTTCATGTGATTTCAGTGTCAACATCACATGACCTCAGTGTCAGAGGCACAAAATGAACATTTGCTGTGTGCATGGAATATTTCCAATTTAAGCGAAACAAAACCAAGCCATACTTCATATATTCATGATAATGCCAGTATAATTTCTGTGATTACAAAATTCATATTGTCTCATCTCTCATCTCGTCGTCTTCCGCTTATCGGGGTCTGGGTCACAGGGGCAGCAGCATCAGCAAGGAAGCCCCGACAGCCCTCTCTGCAGCCACTTCCACCAGCTCCTGCTGAGGGATCCCAAGGCGTTCCCAGGCCAGCCGAGAGACATAATCTCTCCAGCGTGTCCTGGGTCCGCCCGGTGGTGTCAAGTTGAAAAAAATCTGTTTGTATGGAACCATAGTTTATCTTTGTGGACTGCTTAGATACCAAATTGACATTTTGTCACAACTACAGAAACACAAAGTAACTGCTTAAGTATGGCAGAGTTGTCTGACAGCTTAGTAATTGGTTTGATTAACGGTTTACAGTCTAATAATTTGTTTGTATCGAATACTGACAGTGGCTGAACAGGCTAATTATCAGCTGCAAAAGCTAATACTTCTCTATATTTATTTCCGCTTTTTGTCAGCTGCTGTGTGTCTGCAGTGTATCGAGTGCCAAGAAGAGAAAAACAAGTTTCTCATCAGTGTGTTTAATGTTTAGCATGTCAAAAGTGATTTCATTCATTTTTGTGACTGCTCTCCCTGAATGTGGGGAAAACAAAGGAGATTGTAATTGACTTCTGGAGAACCCACCCCCAACACCCGCGGCTTACCACAAATCGTTCTGCTGTGAGAGGGTGAGCAGCACCAAATTACTGAGGACCTCTCCTGAACAACAAACACTGCATCAGTGGCAAACAAAGCCCAGCAGTGCCTCTACTTCCTCAAATTAAAGAGAGTGAGAGCCCCAGCACCCATCATGTGCTCTTTTTTTTTACCGAGGTACCATACAAGCTCCACCAGACTGAAATCTTTAACCTCACACTTTTTACAATTAAAATTAATTTGTCATTTGGCAGACGCTTTTATCCAAAGCGACGTACATATGAGATTTTCGTAACTCACAACTTTTTTTTGTGATCACATTTTATGTCTTGGTACTATTCAGTAGTTTTGTACCCCTGTATTTATTTTAGACACTTGTCCTGGGGGGGGGGGGGTAAGTTATGTATCTTATTCACAAGATGACATGTCATTTCTGTTTCCACATGGTCACGCGTTTGCAATTTTCCTCTGCTCTCTGTATCGCACACAGCGGAGTTCCGCCCTGATGTGCACGCACGCACACACACACACACACACACACACACACACACACACACACGTGTGTGTGCGCACACTCCCACCAGCGGACAGAGAGCACTTTTCCTTTACATGTACAGTACAGGAGTACATGTGGTTCATTGCAAAGGCCCGCGACCCACTCAAAACGGTTCTGCAAGCCACTTTTGGACCGCGACCCACCAAATGAGAATCACTGATGCAGAGGACAGTTGAGAAAAAAAAGTCAACACTGAAAAATGGCCTCGCAGATACAGAGAGCATTAAGAGTCCATAATAAATGAACAGCATGACTAAATGAACCCTTCCCTGCTCATTATCTTTTTCTGTTTTCCCCGGGCAAAGGCCACTGAAAACGGGTACGTGACAGGGGCGGCTGGCCGATAGAGGGCGATAGGGCGCCGCCCCCTCTGTCTCGCATCATGTAGAATCACACAGCCCTTCCTTTAATAAAACGTTTTTTAAAATGACTTTTACAAGTATATTCTATGTTTTAAAAAGGCAAAATGAATAATATAGTCCGAAGTGAGTTACTAAAATGTAAAATCTGCACTAAATAGTCAGATTAGAAATGTCCTACGTTGTCTACAGTTACTAATAGCTGACATATATCCGGCCAGGGGCGCACACATCTTTCCCCATAGGCTCTGTGCACAAGCCTCGTGACGTACTTCCGATTCCGCCTGAAATCGGCAAACCAGTTTCCGGTTTACTTCCCTCTCCAGTCAAAACAGCGCTAAAATAAATACAAGGAATGAAAAATGAATCAACATCCACGAAAGAAGACGAAGTATAATGTGAGGGGGACTTTTAAGTTCCAGAAGACGGTGAATGGCTCTAATGAGCACTGTTGTGTGCCACTTTGTGCCAGCTCAAGTCGCTATAACAGCGAGCTTAGCTTCCACTGCTTCCCGAAGGACACCGAACTTCGTGCACAGTGGCTGCAGAAAATATGCAGAACGGGATTTTCGGTAACTCAGCATACGAAGGTATGCAGCCGACATTTCGAAAATGCCCAAATTCGAAATACCCCCAAAGGTAGACGGGTTTTAGCAGCAAACGCAGTGCCAACACTGTTTGAATGGAACAGTTACACAGCAACCAAGACAAGAGCCGGTGTTTGGGATCGCCGCCCTCGACTGACATCAAGCCGGGAAACATCACCTGTGCCCTGATCTTTGTCTGACACTGAAATGGACATAAAGTCAACACAGTTAGCAACAGTAAAGAACACACGAAGCAAACACAAAACTAAAAAATTAGCACGTTGCTAACGTCAGCTAGTCAGCTAACGTCACCAATAAATCACTTATCCTCGTACTGGTGAACGTAACTAGAGATGTAGAGACGAAACCCTTTTTCCCGTTTGCTCTTCGGAGCAGGAGAGTGGGCATCCACGATACGATGAACATCGTTGATAGATATCTTTGACAGATTTTGCAGGCATCTTGTAAAGTTCATTGTGATGACTAGCTGACGTTAGCAACGTATGTTCTTTACTGTTACTTGTTGTGCTAACTGTGTTGACTTTATGTCCATTTCAGTGTCAGACAAAGATCAGGGCACAGGTGGTGTTTCTCGGCTTGATGTCAGTCGAGGGCGGCGATCCCAAACACCGGCTCTTGTCTTGGTTGCTGTGTAACTGTTCCATTCAAACAGTGTTGGCACTGCGTTTGCTGCTAAAACCCGTCTACTTTTGGGGTATTTCGAATTTGGGCATTTTCGAAATGTCAGCTGCATACCTTCGTATGCTGAGTTACCGAAAATCCCGTTCTGCATATTTTCTGCAGCCACTGTGCACGAAGTTCGGTGTCCTTCGGGAAGCAGTGGAAGCTAAGCTCGCTGTTATAGCGACTTGAGCTGGCACAAAGTGGCACACAACAGTGCTCATTAGAGCCATTCACCATCTTCTGGAACTTAAAAGTCCCCCTCACATTATACTTCGTCTTCTTTCGTGGATGTTGATTCATTTTTCATTCCTTGTATTTATTTTAGCGTTGTTTTGACTGGAGAGGGAAGTAAACCGGAAACTGGTTTGCCGATTTCAGGCGGAATCGGAAGTACGTCACGAGGCTTGTGCACAGAGCTTATTGACTCCCGTTATAACTATGACATGTGCAGTTCGTTCCTCTTCAATACAAGAGATACGAGACAGCGGCGCAGGCTGACTGCGCCCCGCTCTCCCTCTGATCGCTATACACACCACCGGCCATGGGGTGGCAGCAGAGAGCGAGCGGTTTGTTCACCCGAGCCTGTAATTAAAACCGCCAAGCGAGTGACGTTGAGCGGCAAACAAGATCATTCGCTAGTCACAGAGATAGCCGAAAAAGGAGAAAATGAAGAGAGAAAATTCAGTGAAGTCACTGAAAACAATGCCGTTCGAGAGGAGAACACTGCAGGAGAAACTGAGAGTGAAGGAGCTCGGACCTGACAGCCGGACCTCTTAATTAGACAGCAGTCCGAAGACAGAGGGAGGAGATATACTCGCTCTCTTTCACGGAGCTGGTATGAGAAGACGTCTTGGCTAACTGGATGCAGTGAGGCAGGTGTTTTATTTTGCTTCCCTTGCCTGCTTTTCCAAACCAAGGGAACTGATCAGGCGTGATCAAGCACTTTTGGCTTAAAGCCTAATGGTTTCAGTTATTTTCTTTAGACAAAGTGACAACTTTTTGTTGCTTTGATAGTATTACATATGAGGATTTGCTGTGTTTTCATTGTCATTTAAGGTTGTTAATATAAATGTTAGCTAACAGATGCACTTTGGGCTTTAAGCCTGATGGTTTGATTGTTTTTTTAAACAAAACGTCCAGTGTTTGTTGGTTTCATGTGTATGTATTTGCTGTTTTTTTTTTTTCTTTTTTTATTTGAGTACGTAAATATAAATATGTTGTTCCAAACAATTAGCTGGACAGAAAAAGAACTTGGTACTCTTGGAAGCTGTGAAAATGAATTGTTTCTCTTTTTACTTTTGAAATAAAAAAAACATATTTATACATTCTTGGTTTGTTTAATGATGGAAAAGGAGATTTTAAGGGTTTGTGTGTTGTTACGCCCGGCCTAGGGGTGCACAGACACAACACGAAGAGCCCCCATCTTCCCCAGGTCCCAAGTAGCCACAGATCCAGAGCACAAGTTTATTACAGAATTACTGTATTTATTTACAAAAGAAAATTAATGAACAAAAGGTTCAAGGCAATAATTGGCTTCAGGGTGGACCACGGCCAAAACAACAAACAAAACGATTCTAACTGGGGAGGATATATCTTACCTAACAAAAGCAAAGGAACCAAAAGACACAGGACTTACCTCCCTAGCTTTGCAAAAACAGAGGATAAGAGTGGGTTTAACGAAACTGGCAGTCCACCCCTACTAAAGAACATCACAAGATTTACTTAAGCAAAGCAACGTGTGGCTGGTTAGGAGAAGAGGGAGATGAGGAAATGCCTGCTGCTGTCCAGCCGCCAACCACCATCTTGGACCCTTTTATAGCAGGTACCTCCGGAAACAGCCAATCCGCCAGCCAGGGTTGAAAACCAGTGACCAATCACCTCTCCGCAATGACACACTGCAATCTGCTTACAGAAAACTACATAAACACAGACAAGGAAACGGAGAGCACACAAAAACTAACAAAAAATATGACTGCAGTCGTAACAGTGTACCAATTATATCTTATCTGGAGCAAAACATATCAAACACTGGGGAGATAAATTCAAATTCACTAACTGGTAGCATTCACCTGCATTTAACTGTCTGTTTGTAAACATAATATACATTAATTATGTGGTCCGGCGTTGCCAACTCCGCTTTTTGGTTTTGGGAAATTAAGTGCGCCCCCCCCCAAGACAAAAGCCACTGCTCGCTTGGCAGTTTTAATTACAGGCTCGCGGGTGAACAAACCGCTCGCTCTCTGCTGCCACCCCATGGCCGGTGGTGTGTAGTCAGCCTGCGCCCCGCTGTCTCGTATCTCTTGTATTGAAGAGGAATGAACTGCGCACGTCAAAGTTATAACAGGAGTCAATGGGGAAAGATGTGTGTGCGCCGTGGCCGGATATATGTCAGCTGTTAGTAACTGTAGACAACGTAGGACATTTCTAATCTGACTATTTAGTGCAGATTTTACATTTTAGTAACTCACTTCAGACTATATTATTCATTTTGCCTTTTTAAAACGTAGAATGTACTTATAAAAGTCATTTTATAAAACGTTTTATTAAAGGAAGGGCTGTGTGATTCTACATGATGTGAGACAGAGGGGGTGGCACCCTAGCGCCCTCTATCGGCCAGCCGCCCCTGGACTGCTTCTGCACTTGATGTCGACGGCTCCGCTGCTGCAATCGAACTTGTGGCTGCAAACATGTTTGTGATTTTGGCACATGTCGCTGCATCCACTTGTAGGTTTTTGAGCCTTGCCTGGTACGCCCGATGGCCTGTCCATGCCTGGCCAGATCACATCATAAGTCATTTGAGAATACATTTCCTATAGAACAGGTCTATACCTTGTCCCTTTATTAAACACAATACAACACAATAGCCTTATCTTATTTATCTTATTTACAGAAAGGCATGTCATTTCTGTCTCTACATGGTCGCGCAATTCTCCTTCTGCTCTGTACACACACACACACACACACACACACACACAAACAGACATGTGTGCGACACACTTTTGGACTGTGACCCACCAATTGAAAATCATTGATGAGAGGATAGTTGAGAAAAAAAATCAAATGGCCTTGCAGATACAGAGAACATTAAGAGTCCATAATAAATGAACAGAACAACTAAATTAACCTTTCTCTTCTGGTTATCTTTTATTTATTTTCCCCGACCAAAGGCCCACGACCCACTGAAAACGGGTCCACGACCCACTTTTGGACCATGACCCACCAGTTGAGAATCACTGATTCAGGGGATAGTTGAGAAAAAGTCAACACATAGAAATGGCCTTGCAGATACAGAGTGCATTAAGAGTCCATAATAACATTACCTGGTGTGGGATCAATAAAGTCTTATCTTGTCTGATGTCAATCATCTTTCATCGCAATGAGGACAACTTCATTAAATTCATCATACCTGTTGACAACAAATCAGCCCTTGTATGTTATCCTTCCTCTGTTATGAAATATTGCACATATTAAACAAAAATTTGTTTTTTCTTCTCAGTGAAGCCAAACTGTGAGACTGCACCTTCAACATGTTCAGAAGAACATGGCAAGCTGCCTTTACTTTGTGAGGCAGGTACATGTCTGTCCTCACTCATGTATATTCTGAATCTCCTCATCAGTATTCTGAATAGCAGATGCTGGAATAAAATACCATCCCTCTAAATTTATGTAAAACTACACAAATTTCAGAGACACAATTCACTGAAATAAGACATGTTCCCAACAATGTCCTCAGCATGTGACACACCGACAGTTTCCTGTATGGTACTCTATGCTGTGATAATGTAAAAGAACATTTAGAGTTGGTATCTTTGAATGAGCCACAACTCACATGTCTGAGTTTACTGGACCTTTGGCAACTAAGGTTAAATGAAGATTTTAAAAAGAACAGTTTTGCATGGTCTCACTGGGCAGTTAAAAGTGCTAATTTAATCCGCCACACAGGTATTCACTTGCATTTTCATGTTGCTATTGCCATATCCTGTGCAACTCACACACACAGTCATGCCTGGAAATGGAGACTACAATTTTTCAAAAGCACTTTTGCCAGACTCGCTAATCACAGACTCACAACGTCCCATTATGATGATAATGCAGCACATCAAAAAAAGAAAAAAAAAAAGACACCTGCTGTCAACCTATTCCAACACACGTGAAAATACACGTGAAACAGCAATAATATTACATCTTAAAAATCAAACCCACATATATCCACCATGAAACAGCGTAAACGTTAACGATACTATATGGCACATTAGCCTGTAATAAGTTCAGTCATGCCTGCAAAGCACCTTTGCAAGACTTGCTAATCAAACACAATTTCATTAACAAAAGAAAGACAACAAAATGCTATCAATTTAGCGTATGTCCCAGAAAGGATAATCTGAGTCAGATCATATTAAAACGCTTACCTTGCTAACATTGACTTGACCTGATCGGCAAGGGAAGACGGGCTGGAACAACAACGAAGTCCAGAGAAGTCAGAGGGACTATGGGGACCCAGACGTTGACGTCACTTCTATTGGAAATAGTTCAAAGATGTCTTTGATGTGCTGGATGAACTGCACATCAAAGATGTTTCTATTCTGGAGTTCTGGAGTTTTCTTCAGAGAATTGTTGATGCATTGCACATTTGCTTACAGGTTGTGGACAGAAAGAGCGTCTGCATTCAACCTTCTTTTGGAAAAAACGGTGGTCTCCATTTGCAGGCATGACTGAACTTATTACAAGCTAATATGCCATAGTATGCTGAGAGTTAGCTAACGTTATGCTGTTAGTTTCATGCTAGATGTGTGCTAGTTTGAGGTGAAGTTGTGGCTTTTCATTTGTGTAGAATCTACACACACTTTCCTTGATGAAATTGTGTTTGATTAGCAAGTCTTGCAAAGCCCAATGTGCCATATAGTATGGTGGATATATGGCAGTTTGATTTTTAAGATGTAACATTATTGCTGTTTCACTTGCGGAGAATCCGTTCACTTGTATTTTCATGTGTGTTGGAATAGGTTGAAAGCAGGTTTTTTTTTTTTTTTTTTTGGATGTGCTGCACTGCATTCTCACCATAATGGGACATTGTGAGTCTGTGATTAGCGAGTCTGGCAAAAGTGCTTTTGAAAAAATGTGGTCTCCATTTGCATGACTGAACTTATTACAGGCTAATATGCCATAGTATGCTGAGAGTTAGCTAATGTTATGCTGTTAGTTTCATGCTAGATGTGTGCTAGTTTGAGGCGAAGTTGTGGCTTTTTCATTTGTGTGGAATCTACATACACTTTTGTTGATGAAATTGTGTTTGATTAACAAGTCTTGCAAGGTTGCTTTTGGAAAAAACGGTGGTCTCCATTTGCAGGCATGACTGAATTTATTACAGGCTAATGTGCCATATAGTATGGTGGATATATGGCGGTTTGATTTTTATCAAATCCGTTCACTTGTATTTTCATGTGTGTTGGAATAGGTTGAAAGCAGCAGGTGTTTTTTTTTTTCTTTTTTTTGATGCGCTGCATTTTCTCCATAATGGGGCATTGTGAGTTTGTGATTAGCGAGTCTGGCAAAAGTGCTTTTGAAAAAATGTGGTCTCCATTTCCAGGCATGACTGAAATGGGACATTGTGAGTTGCACAGGATATGGCAATAGCAACATGAAAATGCAAGTGAATACCTGTATGGTGATTAAATTAGCACTTTTAACTGCCCAGTGAGACCATGCAAAACTGTTCTTTTTAAAATCTTCATTTAACCTTACTTGCTAAAGGTCCAGTAAACACAGACATGTGAGTTGTGGCCCATTCAAAGATACCAACTCTAAATGTACTTTTACATTTTTACAGCATAGAGTACCATACAGGAAACTGTCTGTGTCAGATACTGAGGACATTGTTGAGGACATGTCTTATTTCAGTGAATTGTGTCTCTGAAATGTGTGTAGTTTTACATAAATTTAGAGGGATGGTATTTTATTCCAGCTTCTGCTATTCAGAATACTGATGAGGAGATTCAGAATATATATGAGTGAGCACAAACATGTACCTTGAATAGATTAAATTTGCTTGAAAGAGTTATCAGTGCGTCATTTGAAGAATTGTAAAAATTGTTTCACTCTTTCAGAAAGACATTTTGAGGCCTATTTATCAGCTTGGTCCTCCTGCCTCACAAAGTAAAGGCAGCTTGCCATGTTCTTCTGAACATGTTGAAGGTGCAGTCTCACAGTTTGGCTTCACTGAGATACTTAATACAAATTTTTGTGTAGATGTGCAATATTTCATAATAGGGGAAGGATAACATACAAGAAGGGCTGATTTGTTGTCACTGGGTATGATGATTTAATGAAGTCGTCCTCATTGCAATGAAAGATGATTGACATAAGACAAGATAAGACTTTATTGATCCCACACCAGGTAATTTTATTATGTACTCTTAATGCTCTCTGTATCTGCAAGGCCATTTCTATGTGGTGATTTTTTTCTCAACTATCCTCTAAATCAGTGATTCTCAACTGGTGGGTCACGGTCCAAAAGTGGGTCACAGGCGGACATCAGGGTGAAACTGTGCTGTGTACGATACAGAGAGCAGAGGAGAACTGTAAACGCGCGACCATATAGAGACAGAAATGACATGCCCTCCTGTAAATAAGATAAATAAGATAAGGCTAATTGAGCTTGTGTTGTATTGTGTTTAATAAAGGGACAAGGTATAGACCTGTTCTATAGGAAAGGTATTCTCAAATGACTTACGTTGTTATCTGGCCGTATATAGAAAATAAAATCAAATAAAATTAACTCGACCTTCAAGGCGGGGGTGGCCCTCCTAATATAATGGTAGGAAACCACTGCTCTATGTATGGACCACATTTACTCAGTGAAAAAAAAAAGTGGGTGGGTGTGCGCACACATGTGTGTGTGTGTGTGTGTGTGTGCGTGTGTGTGCGCGCACTGATCCAGAGAGCAGGGGAGAATTGTAAACATGCGACCTTGTAGAGACAGAAATGACATGCCCTCCTGTAAATAAGATAAATAAGATAAGGTTATATAGTTTGTTTAATAAAAGGACAAGATATAGACCTGTTCTATACGAAAGGTATTCTCAAGTGGCTTATGTTGTGAGCTGGCACTATATAGAAAATAAAATTAAATAAAATTCACTTGACCTTCAAACTGCAACCTGAATGTTCAGCCTTTTCACAGAATTCTGTCTTGGCTGATTTTTAAAAATGCAAATCATTCTATTAATTGTGTATACACACACACGCGCACACACACACACACACACACACACACATATATACATACATATATATATATATATACACACACACACACACACACACACACACACACACATACATACATATATATAGTATTTGAATTCCCTGTGGTCTCTGGGGAAAACATTATACCAATCTCCCTTTAAGACATATGATGTATTAACAATTCCTTATGTGTCCGTAAAAACACATTACTCCAGAAGCACAAGATACAAGGCATTATATGTCAGCAGTCTTCTTGTCAATATGGCATCAAAACAATCCACAAAGATAAACTGTATTTCCATACAAACAGATTTTTTTCAACTTGTCAAAATATTACCATTATCAAAATATGAATTTCAGACAGCTTCTGTGTCCGGGGATCGGACCATCAGGGAGGACACCACGGGGCAGACCCAGGACACGCTGGAGAGATTATGTCTCTCGGCTGGCCTGGGAACGCCTTGGGATCCCTCAGCAGGAGCTGGTGGACCCAGACCTGGATAAGTGGACGACGACGAGACGGGAGACGAGACAATATGAATTTTGTAATTACAGAAATTATACTGGCATTATCATGAATATATGATATAATATGGCACATCCCTGAGGTGATTTATTAATTTACTGAGGAACATCCTAGTACTGTCCAGTGCTCCCTTATTCTCATTTTAAATTCTCTTTTTTTTTCTCTCTTATTTTTATCAACTCTTTGGTAAACCATTTCCATCTCAGACACACTCAAATGTGAGTGTCAATGAAGTATGGCTTGGTTTTGTTTGGCTTAAATTGGAAATGTTCCCTGCATAAAGCAAATATATATTTTGTGCCTCTGACACTGAGGTCATGTGATGTTGACACTGAAATCAAATGAACATGACTATTTTGGGTGAAGCTCTTATGAAGTGCCATTAGTTCTGAGTATCAAACTTCCAGTTCAGAGACACGCAACTGTGGATATTCTTGAAGGGTATCAGTGTGGCCCACATAGAATGACCAGCCAGTAAATTTTAACAAGTGTAGTTACAATATGAGATCACCAGAGAGAGCATCAACACCCTCTTTGCCTGTTACTGAAAACACTAAGTACCTTCGAGAAGCGCACATTACCTTAGACCTTTGCTGAGAAACAGAGAGAGTGATCTGGAGAGGTCTCGTAGTGGAGAACATTGTTTAAGGTTTTACCATGTCAGAGAAGGAGCCAAAGATTGTGAGCATGTCAACTGCCATATATTTGTGTATGTATGTATGTAATGATCTATTCATTTATTTCATTACTTGCACTGTTTTACCCTGAAAAGCGCTGTATAAGATCTAGTTATAAGATATTACTTTTGATAATAATGATAGTATTTATTTCTGTATTGCTTTTTTTCATTAGTCTCCTCATATTGTGGAATGACATGGAGCGAAACACAGCGATCCAGGATCCCTTTTATCTGAGGATAGTGTGATCTACTGCTCAGCTTACTTGATCATACCTGTGGCTGCATCGGATAGAACAGATGAGCTTCGTGAGATCTTTACAATACACACATTCTACGTGGTAGCACACACACACACACACACACACACACACACACACACACAAACAAACGCACACACGCACACACACACACACACACACACACACACACACACACAAGCACACAAGAATACATAACAAAACAAACTTTTTTTCAAATGAAATTTCCATCTCAGACACACTCAAATGTGGATGTTCATGAAGGAAAATGTGGCTTCATTTGACTTACATTCCAATTACTGCACATACACAGCAAATAGCCAGAGGGAAATATAAACTCACCAGAAGAAGCACTAATATCACTAGTCACTGTTTAAAGTGTGGCTGTTTGTATGTGCCAAACTGTCTCGGAACTAAATCTGGAGCTGAAAAACACTCAAATGCAAATGTTTTTGAAGGACAGCATGGAATGACATGATTCAGCTGTTGTTATTTTCCAGACTGTCTTAGAATGAAAAATCCGCTTGAGAAACATTCAAGTGTGAATATTTTTGAAGGACAGCATGGTCAATCTGACTTCCTTAACAGTTACTGTGACAAAAACAACATGTGGTCATTATGCTTGTCTCGCTTTTTAGTCTTATTTGGAGAGTAAAAACAAATGATCACCATTTAAGATTCAGCTGTTGTTATGTGCCAAACTGTCTAATAATGACAACTCCACTTGAGACACATTCAAATGTGAATGTTTATGAAGGACAACATGTTTTAATTTGACTTACTTCACGGTTACTGTGAAAAATACAATGTCGATTTGTGCTTGTCTCGCACATTTAGTGTGATTTTGACTGTAAAATCAAATGAGCGTCACCATTTAAGATTCATTTATTTTTATGTGTCACACTGTCTCAGAATGACAATTCCACTTTAGAAACATTCAATTGTGAATGTTTATGAAGGACAACATGTTTTAATTTGACTTCCTTCACGGTTACTGTGAAAAATTTCAAGTGTTGATGTTGTGCTTGTCTCGCTCATGTAGTGTGATTTTGACTGTGAAATCAAATGAAAGTCACCATTTAAGATTCATTTGTTTTTGTGTGTCACACTGTCTCAGAATGACAATTCCACTTCAGAAACATTCAACGGTGAATGTTTATGAAGGTCAACATGTTTTAATATGACTTCCTTCAACGTTAATGTGAAATATATAAGTGTTGATGTTGTGCTCCTGTCACTCATGTAGTGTGATTTGGACTGTAAAATCAAATGAGCGTCACCATTTAAGATTCATTTGTTATTATGTGTCACGCTGTCTCAGAATGACAATTCCACTTTAGAAACAATCAACTGTGAATGTTTATGAAGGACAACATGTTTTAATTCGACTTGTTTTTCAGGTGTAGTGAGAAGTACGACAAGTGTTCAGTTTGTGCTTGTCTCGCTCAAGTCGTGTGATTTGGACTGTAAAATCAAATGAGCGTCACCATTTAAGATTCATTTGTTTTTATGTGTCACACTGTCTCAGAATGACAATTCCACTTTAGAAACATTCAACTGTCAATGTTTTTGAAGGACAACATGTTTTAATTTGACTTCATTTTCAGATACGGTGAAAAGTACGACAAATGTTCAGTTTGTGCATGTCTGACTCATGTAGTACGATTTTGACTGTAAAATCAAATGAGTGTCACCATTTAAGATTCATTTGTTTTTATGTGTCAGACTGTGTCAGAATGACAATTCCACTTTAGAAACACTCAAATGTGACTGTGTATGAAGGACAGCATTATTTCATTTGACTTCTTTTTCAGATACTGTGAAAAGTACGACAAATGTTCAGTTTGTGCGTGGCTCGCTCATTTAGTGTGATTTTGACTGTAAAATCAAATGAGCATCACCATTTAAGATTCATTTGTTTTCATGTGTCACACCGTCTCACAATGACAATTCCACTTGAGAAACATTCAACTGTGAATGTTTATGAAGGACATTATGTTTTAATTTGACTTCTTTTTCAGATACTGTGAAAAGTACGACAAATGGTCAATTTGTGCTTGTCTCGCTCATGTAGTGTGATTTTGACTTCAAATCAAATGAGCGTCACCAATTAAGATTCATTTGTTTTTATGTGTCACGCTGTCTCAGAATGATAATTCCACTTTAGAAACATTCAACTGTAAATGTTTATGAAGGACAATATATTTTAACTACGGCGGCACGGTGGCGCAGCAGGTAGTGCGCGTGCCTCACAGCAAGAAGGTTGCTGGTTCGAACCCTGGGTCAGGCAGGGCCTTTCTGTGTGAAGTTTGCATGTTCTTCCCGTGCATGCGTGGGTTCTCTCCGGGCACTCCGGCTTCCTCCCACAGACCAAAAACATGCTCGTTAGGTTAATTGGTCTCTAAAATTGTCCCTAGGTGTGAGTGTGAGTGTGTGAATTGTCTGTCTGTGTGTGTGTGTATGTAGCCCTGCGATCGGCTGGTGACCGGTTCAGGGTGTACCCCGCCTCTCGCCCATTGCTAGCTGGGATAGGCTCCAGCCCCCTGCAACCCCGAAATGGGATGCGTGGGTAAAGTAGATGAATGAATGAATGAATATATTTTAACTTGACATTCTTTTTCAGATGCTGTGAAAAGTACGACAAGTGTTCAGTTTGTGTTTGTCTCGCTCATGTAGTGTGATTTGGACTGTAAAATCAAATGATCGTCACCATTTAAGATTCATTTGTTTTTATGTGTCACACTGTCTCAGAATGACAATTCCACTTTAGAAACGTTCAACTGTAAATGTTAATGAAGGACAATATGTTTTAACTTGACATTCTTTTTCAGATGCTGTGAAAAGTACGACAAGTGTTCAGTTTGTGTTTGTCTCGCTCATGTAGTGTGATTTGGACTGTAAAATCAAATGATCGTCACCAATTCAGATTCATTTGTTTTTATGTGTCACAATGTCTCAGAATGACAATTCCACTTTAGAAACATTCAACTGTAAATGTTTATGAAGGACAACACGTTTTAATTTGACTTCTTTTTCAGATACTGTGAAAAGTATGACAAATGTTCAATTTGTGCTTTTCTCGCTCATGTAGTTTCATTTTGACTGTAAAATCAAATGAGCGTCACCATTTAAGATTCATTTGTTTTCATGTGTCAGACTGTCTCAGAATGACAATTCCACTTGAGAAACACTCAAATGTGACTGTTTATGAAGGACAGCATTATTTCATTTGACTTCTTTTTCAGATACTGTGAAAAGTACGACAAATGTTCAGTTTGTGCGTGGCTCGCTCATGTAGTGTGATTTTGACTGTAAAATCAAATGAGCGTCACCGTTTAAGATTCATTTATTTTTATGTGTCACAGTCTCAGAATGACAATTCCACTTGAGAAACATTCAACTGTGAATGTTTATGAAGGACATTATGTTTTAATTTGACTTCTTTTTCAGATACTGTGAAAAGTACGACAAATGGTCAATTTGTGCGTGTCTCGCTCATGTAGTGTGATTTTGACTTCAAATCAAATGAGCGTCACCAATTAAGATTCATTTCTTTTAAGAAGAAGAGAATCAGGGGGAGATTTTGACTTGATAATTTGATTTCCTTCACATGTAATGTGAAAAATACAAGAGCTGATCTTGTGCTCCTGTCACTCATGTAGTATGATTTTGAATGTAAAATCAAATGAACGTCACCTTTTAAAATTCATTTGTTTTTATGTGTCACACAGTCTCAGAATGACAATTCCACTTTAGAAACACTCAAATGTGAATGTTTATGAAGGACAGCATTACTTAACTTGACATTCTTTTTCAGATGCTGTGAAAAGTACGACAAGTGTTCAGTTTGTGTTTGTCTCGCTCATGTAGTGTGATTTGGACTGTAAAATCAAATGATCGTCACCATTTAAGATTCATTTGTTTTTATGTGTCACACTGTCTCAGAATGACAATTCCACTTTAGAAACGTTCAACTGTAAATGTTTATGAAGGACAATATGTTTTAACTTGACATTCTTTTTCAGATGCTGTGAAAAGTACGACAAGTGTTCAGTTTGTGTTTGTCTCGCTCATGTAGTGTGATTTGGACTGCAAAATCAAATGATCGTCACCATTGAAGATTCATTTGTTTTTATGTGTCACAGTCTCAGAATGACAATTCCACTTTAGAAACACTCAAATGTGAATGTTTATGAAGGACAGCATTACTTAATTTGACGTCTTTTTCAGATACTGTGAAAAGTACGACAAATGTTCAGTTTGTGCGTGGCTCGCTCATGTAGTGTGATTTTGACTGTAAAATCAAATGATCGTCACCATTTAAGATTCATTTGTTTTTATGTGTCACAATGTCTCAGAATGACAATTCCACTTTAGAAACATTCAACTGTAAATGTTTATGAAGGACAATATGTTTTAATTTGACATTCTTTTTCAGATGCTGTGAAAAGTACGACAAGTGTTCAGTTTGTGTTTGTCTCGCTCATGTAGTGTGATTTGGACTGTAAAATCAAATGATCGTCACCATTTAAGATTCATTTGTTTTTATGTGTCACAGTCTCAGAATGACAATTCCACTTTAGAAACACTCAAATGTGAATGTTTATAAAGGACAGCATTATTTAATTTGACATCTTTTTCAGATACTGTGAAAAGTACGACAAATGTTCAGTTTGTGCGTGGCTCGCTCATGTAGTGTGATTTTGACTGTAAAATCAAATGAGCATCACCATTTAAGATTCATTTGTTTTTAAGAAGAAGAGAATCAGGGGGAGATTTTGACTTGATAGTTTGATTTCCTTCACAGGTAATGTGAAAAATACAAGAGTTGATGTGCTCCTGTCACTCATGTAGTATGATTTTGAATGTAAAATCAAATGAATGTCACCTTTTAAAATTCATTTGTTTTTATGTGTCACACTGTCTCACAATGACAATTCCACTTTAGAAACACTCAAATGTGAATGTTTACGAAGGACAGCATTACTTAATTTGACGTCTTTTTCAGATACGGTGAAAAGTACGACAAATGTTCAGTTTGTGCGTGGCTCGCACATGTAGTGTGATTTTGAATGTAAAATCAAATGAGCATCACCATTTAAGATTCATTTGTTTTTATGTGTCACACTGTCTCAGAATGACAATTCCACTTTAGAAACGTTCAACTGTAAATGTTTATGAAGGACAATATGTTTTAACTTGACATTCTTTTTCAGATGCTGTGAAAAGTACGACAAGTGTTCAGTTTGTGTTTGTCTCGCTCATGTAGTGTGATTTGGACTGTAAAATCAAATGATCGTCACCAATTCAGATTCATTTGTTTTTATGTGTCACAATGTCTCAGAATGACAATTCCACTTTAGAAACATTCAACTGTAAATGTTTATGAAGGACAACACGTTTTAATTTGACTTCTTTTTCAGATACTGTGAAAAGTATGACAAATGTTCAATTTGTGCTTTTCTCGCTCATGTAGTTTCATTTTGACTGTAAAATCAAATGAGCGTCACCATTTAAGATTCATTTGTTTTCATGTGTCAGACTGTCTCAGAATGACAATTCCACTTGAGAAACACTCAAATGTGACTGTTTATGAAGGACAGCATTATTTCATTTGACTTCTTTTTCAGATACTGTGAAAAGTACGACAAATGTTCAGTTTGTGCGTGGCTCGCTCATGTAGTGTGATTTTGACTGTAAAATCAAATGAGCGTCACCTTTTAAGATTCATTTATTTTTATGTGTCACAGTCTCAGAATGACAATTCCACTTTAGAAACATTCAACTGTGAATGTTTATGAAGGACATTATGTTTTAATTTGACTTCTTTTTCAGATACTGTGAAAAGTACGACAAATGGTCAATTTGTGCGTGTCTCGCTCATGTAGTGTGATTTTGACTTCAAATCAAATGAGCGTCACCAATTAAGATTCATTTCTTTTAAGAAGAAGAGAATCAGGGGGAGATTTTGACTTGATAATTTGATTTCCTTCACATGTAATGTGAAAAATACAAGAGCTGATCTTGTGCTCCTGTCACTCATGTAGTATGATTTTGAATGTAAAATCAAATGAACGTCACCTTTTAAAATTCATTTGTTTTTATGTGTCACACAGTCTCAGAATGACAATTCCACTTTAGAAACACTCAAATGTGAATGTTTATGAAGGACAGCATTACTTAATTTGACATCTTTTTCAGATACTGTGAAAAGTACGACAAATGTTCAGTTTGTGCGTGGCTCGCTCATGTAGTGTGATTTTGACTGTAAAATCAAATGAGCATCACCATTTAAGATTCATTTGTTTTTAAGAAGAAGAGAATCAGGGGGAGATTTTGACTTGATAGTTTGATTTCCTTCACAGGTAATGTGAAAAATACAAGAGTTGATGTGCTCCTGTCACTCATGTAGTATGATTTTGAATGTAAAATCAAATGAATGTCACCTTCTATGTGTCACACTGTCTCACAATGACAATTCCACTTTAGAAACACTCAAATGTGAATGTTTACGAAGGACAGCATTACTTAATTTGACGTCTTTTTCAGATACGGTGAAAAGTACGACAAATGTTCAGTTTGTGCGTGGCTCGCACATGTAGTGTGATTTTGACTATAAAATCAAATGAGCATCACCATTTAAGATTCATTTGTTTTTTTGTGTCACGCTGTCTCAGAATGACAATTCCACTTGAGAAACATTCAACTGTGAGTGTTTATGAAGGACATTATGTTTTAATTTGACTTCTTTTTCAGATACTGTGAAAAGTACGACAAATGTTCAGTTTGTGCGTGGCTCGCTCATGTAGTGTGATTTTGACTGTAAAATCAAATGAGCATCACCATTTAAGATTCATTTGTTTTTATGTGTCACGCTGTCTCAGAATGACAATTCCACTTGAGAAACATTCAACTGTGAATGTTTATGAAGGACATTATGTTTTAATTTGACTTCTTTTTCAGATACTGTGAAAAGTACGACAAATGGTCAATTTGTGCTTGTCTCGCTCATGTAGTGTGATTTTGACTTCAAATCAAATGAGCGTCACCATTTAAGATTCATTTATTTTTATGTGTCACAGTCTCAGAATGACAATTCCACTTGAGAAACACTCAAATGTGAATGTTTATGAAGGACAGCATTATTTAATTGGATTTCTTTTTCAGATGCTCTGAAAAGTACGACAAGTGTTCAGTTTGTGCGTGGCTCGCTCATGTAGTGTGATTTTGACTGTAAAATCAAATGATCGTCACCAATTCAGATTCATTTGTTTTTATGTGTCACAATGTCTCAGAATGACAATTCCACTTTAGAAACGTTCAACTGTAAATGTTAATGAAGGACAATATGTTTTAACTTGACATTCTTTTTCAGATGCTGTGAAAAGTACGACAAGTGTTCAGTTTGTGTTTGTCTCGCTCATGTAGTGTGATTTGGACTGTAAAATCAAATGATCGTCACCAATTCAGATTCATTTGTTTTTATGTGTCACAATGTCTCAGAATGACAATTCCACTTTAGAAACATTCAACTGTAAATGTTTATGAAGGACAACACGTTTTAATTTGACTTCTTTTTCAGATACTGTGAAAAGTATGACAAATGTTCAATTTGTGCTTTTCTCGCTCATGTAGTTTCATTTTGACTGTAAAATCAAATGAGCGTCACCATTTAAGATTCATTTGTTTTCATGTGTCAGACTGTCTCAGAATGACAATTCCACTTGAGAAACACTCAAATGTGACTGTTTATGAAGGACAGCATTATTTCATTTGACTTCTTTTTCAGATACTGTGAAAAGTACGACAAATGTTCAGTTTGTGCGTGGCTCGCTCACGTAGTGTGATTTTGACTGTAAAATCAAATGAGCGTCACCGTTTAAGATTCATTTATTTTTATGTGTCACACTGTCAGAATGACAATTCCACCTGACAAACACTCAAATGTGAATGATTATAAAGGACAGCATTATTTAATTTGACATATTTTTCAGATACTGTGAAAAGTACGACAAATGTTCAGTTTGTGCGTGGCTCGCTCATGTAGTGTGATTTTGACTGGAAAATCAAATGAGCATCACCATTTAAGATTCATTTGTTTTTATGTGTCACGCTGTCTCAGAATGACAATTCCACTAGAGAAACATTCAACTGTGAATGTTTATGAAGGACATTATGTTTCAATTTGACTTCTTTTTCAGATACTGTGAAAAGTACGACAAATGGTCAATTTGTGCTTGTCTTGCTCATGTAGTGTGATTTTGACTTCAAATCAAATGAGCGTCACCAATTAAGATTCATTTGTTTTTATGTGTCACACTGTGTCAGAATGACAATTCCACTTTAGAAACACTCAAATGTGAATGTGTATGAAGGACAGCATTACTTAATTTGACGTCTTTTTCAGATACTGTGAAAAGTACGACAAATGTTCAATTTGTGCTTTTCTCGCTTATGTAGTGTGATTTTGACTTCAAATCAAATGAGCGTCACCAATTAAGATTCATTTGTTTTTATGTGTCACAGTCTCAGAATGACAATTCCACTTTAGAAACATTCAACTGTGAATGTTTATGAAGGACATTATGTTTTAATTTCACTTCTTTTTCAGATACTGTGAAAAGTACGACAAATGGTCAATTTGTGCTTGTCTTGCTCATGTAGTGTGATTTTGACTTCAAATCGATTGAGCGTCACCAATTAAGATTCATTTGTTTTTATGTGTCACAATGTCTCAGAATGACAATTCCACTTTAGAAACATTCAACTGTGAATGTTTATGAAGGACAACATGTTTTAATTTGACGTCTTTTTCAGATATTGTTAAAAGTATGACAAATGTTCAATTTGTGCTTTTCTCGCTCTTGTAGTGTGATTTTGACTGTAAGATCAATTGATCGTCACCATTTAAGATTCATTTGTTTTTATGTGTCACAGTCTCAGAATGACAATTCCACCTGAGAAACACTCAATTTGAATGTTTATGAAGGA
Organism: Chaetodon auriga; assembly: GCF_051107435.1. NCBI lineage: Eukaryota > Metazoa > Chordata > Actinopteri > Chaetodontiformes > Chaetodontidae > Chaetodon > Chaetodon auriga. The sequence goes on from NC_135094.1 coordinate 22,710,398, forward strand.
CAGCATTATTTAATTTGACTTCTTTTTCAGATACTGTGAAAAGTACGACAAGTGTTCAGTTTGTTCGTGTCTCGCTCTTGTAGTGTGATTTTGATTGTAAGATCAATTGATCGTCACCATTTAAGATTCATTTGTTTTTATGTGTCACAGTCTCAGAATGACAATTCCACCTGACAAACACTCAAATGTGATTGATTATAAAGGACAGCATTATTTAATTTGACATCTTTTTCAGATACTGTGAAAAGTACCACAAATATTCAGTTTGTGCGTGGCTCACTCATGTAGTGTGATTTTGACTATAAAATCAAATGAGCTTCACCATTTAAGATTCATTTGTTTTTAAGAAGAAGAGAATCAGGGGGAGATTTTGACTTGATAATTTGATTTCCTTCACAGGTAATGTGAAAAATACAAGAGTTGATGTGCTCCTGTCACTCATGTAGTATGATTTTGAATGTAAAATCAAATGAATGTCACCTTTTAAAATTGATTTGTTTTTATGTGTCACACTGTCTCACAATGACAATTCCACTTTAGAAACACTCAAATGTGAATGTTTACGAAGGACAGCATTACTTAATTTGACGTCTTTTTCAGATACGGTGAAAAGTACGACAAATGTTCAGTTTGTGCATGTCTCACTCATGGAGTACGATTTTGACTGTAAAATCAAATGAGTGTCACCATTTAAGATTCATTTGTTTTTATGTGTCACACTGTGTCAGAATGACAATTCCACTTTAGAAACACTCAAATGTGACTGTGTATGAGGGACATTATGTTTTAATTTGACTTCTTTTTCAGATACTGTGAAAAGTACGACAAATGTTCAGTTTGTGCGTGGCTCGCTCATGTAGTGTGATTTTGACTGTAAAATCAAATGAGCATCACCATTTAAGATTCATTTGTTTTTATGTGTCACACTGTCTCAGAATGACAATTCCACTTGAGAAACATTCAACTGTGAATGTTTATGAAGGACATTATGTTTTAATTTTACTTTTTTTTCAGATACTGTGAAAAGTACGACAAATGGTCAATTTGTGCTTGTCTTGCTCATGTAGTGTGATTTTGACTTCAAATCAAATGAGCGTCACCAATTAAGATTCATTTGTTTTTATGTGTCACACTGTGTTAGAATGACAATTCCACTTTAGAAACACTCAAATGTGAATGTGTATGAAGGACAGCATTACTTAATTTGACGTCTTTATCAGATACTGTGAAAAGTACGACAAATTTTCAATTTGTGCTTTTCTCGCTTATGTAGTGTGATTTTGACTTCAAATCAAATGAGCGTCAGCAATTAAGATTCATTTGTTTTTATGTGTCACAGTCTCAGAATGACAATTCCACTTTAGAAACATTCAACTGTGAATGTTTATGAAGGACATTATGTTTTAATTTGACTTCTTTTTCAGATACTGTGAAAAGTATGACAAATGTTCAATTTGTGCTTTTCTCGCTCTTGTAGTGTGATTTTGACTGTAAGATCAATTGATCGTCACCATTTAAGATTCATTTATTTTTATGTGTCACAGTCTCAGAATGACAATTCCACCTGAGAAACACTCAATTTGAATGTTTATGAAGGACAGCATTATTTAATTGGAATTCTTTTTCAGATACTCTGAAAAGTACGACAAGTGTTCAGTTTGTGCGTGGCTCGCTCATGTAGTGTGATTTTGACTATAAAATCAAATGAGCGTCACCATTTAAGATTCATTTGTTTTTAAGAAGAAGAGAATCAGGGGGAGATTTTGACTTGATAATTTGATTTCCTTCACAGGTAATGTGAAAAATACAAGAGTTGATGTGCTCCTGTCACTCATGTAGTATGATTTTGAATGTGAAATCAAATTAATGTCACCTTTTAAAATTCACTTGTTTTTATGTGTCACACTGTCTCACAATGACAATTCCACTTTAGAAACACTCAAATGTGAATGTTTACGAAGGACAGCATTACTTAATTTGACGTCTTTTTCAGATACGGTGAAAAGTACGACAAATGTTCAGGTTGTGCATGTCTCACTCATGGAGTACGATTTTGACTGTAAAATCAAATGAGTGTCACCATTTAAGATTCATTTGTTTTTATGTGTCACACTGTGTCAGAATGACAATTCCACTTTAGAAACACTCAAATGTGAATGTGTATGAAGGACAGCATTACTTAATTTGACGTCTTTTTCAGATACTGTGAAAAGTACGACAAATGTTCAATTTGTGCTTTTCTCGCTTATGTAGTGTGATTTTGACTTCAAATCAAATGAGCGTCACCAATTAAGATTCATTTGTTTTTATGTGTCACAGTCTCAGAATGACAATTCCACTTTAGAAACATTCAACTGTGAATGTTTATGAGGAACATTATGTTTTAATTTCACTTCTTTTTCAGATACTGTGAAAAGTACGACAAATGGTCAATTTGTGCTTGTCTTGCTCATGTAGTGTGATTTTGACTTCAAATCGATTGAGCGTCACCAATTAAGATTCATTTGTTTTTATGTGTCACAATGTCTCAGAATGACAATTCCACTTTAGAAACATTCAACTGTGAATGTTTATGAAGGACAACATGTTTTAATTTGACGTCTTTTTCAGATATTGTTAAAAGTATGACAAATGTTCAATTTGTGCTTTTCTCGCTCTTGTAGTGTGATTTTGACTGTAAGATCAATTGATCGTCACCATTTAAGATTCATTTGTTTTTATGTGTCACAGTCTCAGAATGACAATTCGACCTGAGAAACACTCAATTTGAATGTTTATGAAGGACAGCATTATTTAATTTGACTTCTTTTTCAGATACTGTGAAAAGTACGACAAGTGTTCAGTTTGTTCGTGTCTCGCTCTTGTAGTGTGATTTTGATTGTAAGATCAATTGATCGTCACCATTTAAGATTCATTTGTTTTTATGTGTCACAGTCTCAGAATGACAATTCCACCTGACAAACACTCAAATGTGATTGATTATAAAGGACAGCATTATTTAATTTGACATCTTTTTCAGATACTGTGAAAAGTACGACAAATGTTCAGTTTGTGCGTGGCTCGCTCATGTAGTGTGATTTTGACTATAAAATCAAATGAGCGTCACCATTTAAGATTCATTTGTTTTTAAGAAGAAGAGAATCAGGGGGAGATTTTGACTTGATAATTTGATTTCCTTCACAGGTAATGTGAAAAATACAAGAGTTGATGTGCTCCTGTCACTCATGTAGTATGATTTTGAATGTGAAATCAAATTAATGTCACCTTTTAAAATTCATTTGTTTTTATGTGTCACACTGTCTCACAATGACAATTCCACTTTAGAAACACTCAAATGTGAATGTTTACGAAGGACAGCATTACTTAATTTGACGTCTTTTTCAGATACGGTGAAAAGTACGACAAATGTTCAGGTTGTGCATGTCTCACTCATGGAGTACGATTTTGACTGTAAAATCAAATGAGTGTCACCATTTAAGATTCATTTGTTTTTATGTGTCACACTGTGTCAGAATGACAATTCCACTTTAGAAACACTCAAATGTGAATGTGTATGAAGGACAGCATTACTTAATTTGACGTCTTTTTCAGATACTGTGAAAAGTACGACAAATGTTCAATTTGTGCTTTTCTCGCTTATGTAGTGTGATTTTGACTTCAAATCAAATGAGCGTCACCAATTAAGATTAATTTGTTTTTATGTGTCACAGTCTCAGAATGACAATTCCACTTTAGAAACATTCAACTGTGAATGTTTATGAAGGACATTATGTTTTAATTTCACTTCTTTTTCAGATACTGTGAAAAGTACGACAAATGGTCAATTTGTGCTTGTCTTGCTCATGTAGTGTGATTTTGACTTCAAATCGATTGAGCGTCACCAATTCAGATTCATTTGTTTTTATGTGTCACAATGTCTCAGAATGACAATTCCACTTTAGAAACATTCAACTGTGAATGTTTATGAAGGACAACATGTTTTAATTTGACGTCTTTTTCAGATATTGTTAAAAGTATGACAAATGTTCAATTTGTGCTTTTCTCGCTCTTGTAGTGTGATTTTGACTGTAAGATCAATTGATCGTCACCATTTAAGATTCATTTGTTTTTATGTGTCACAGTCTCAGAATGACAATTCCACCTGAGAAACACTCAATTTGAATGTTTATGAAGGACAGCATTATTTAATTTGACTTCTTTTTCAGATACTGTGAAAAGTACGACAAGTGTTCAGTTTGTTCGTGTCTCGCTCTTGTAGTGTGATTTTGATTGTAAGATCAATTGATCGTCACCATTTAAGATTCATTTGTTTTTATGTGTCACAGTCTCAGAATGACAATTCCACTTTAGAAACACTCAAATGTGAATGTTTACGAAGGACAGCATTACTTAATTTGACGTCTTTTTCAGATACGGTGAAAAGTACGACAAATGTTCAGTTTGTGCGTGGCTCGCACATGTAGTGTGATTTTGACTATAAAATCAAATGAGCATCACCATTTAAGATTCATTTGTTTTTTTGTGTCACGCTGTCTCAGAATGACAATTCCACTTGAGAAACATTCAACTGTGAGTGTTTATGAAGGACATTATGTTTTAATTTGACTTCTTTTTCAGATACTGTGAAAAGTACGACAAATGTTCAGTTTGTGCGTGGCTCGCTCATGTAGTGTGATTTTGACTGTAAAATCAAATGAGCATCACCATTTAAGATTCATTTGTTTTTATGTGTCACGCTGTCTCAGAATGACAATTCCACTTGAGAAACATTCAACTGTGAATGTTTATGAAGGACATTATGTTTTAATTTGACTTCTTTTTCAGATACTGTGAAAAGTACGACAAATGGTCAATTTGTGCTTGTCTCGCTCATGTAGTGTGATTTTGACTTCAAATCAAATGAGCGTCACCATTTAAGATTCATTTATTTTTATGTGTCACAGTCTCAGAATGACAATTCCACTTGAGAAACACTCAAATGTGAATGTTTATGAAGGACAGCATTATTTAATTGGATTTCTTTTTCAGATGCTCTGAAAAGTACGACAAGTGTTCAGTTTGTGCGTGGCTCGCTCATGTAGTGTGATTTTGACTGTAAAATCAAATGATCGTCACCAATTCAGATTCATTTGTTTTTATGTGTCACAATGTCTCAGAATGACAATTCCACTTTAGAAACGTTCAACTGTAAATGTTAATGAAGGACAATATGTTTTAACTTGACATTCTTTTTCAGATGCTGTGAAAAGTACGACAAGTGTTCAGTTTGTGTTTGTCTCGCTCATGTAGTGTGATTTGGACTGTAAAATCAAATGATCGTCACCAATTCAGATTCATTTGTTTTTATGTGTCACAATGTCTCAGAATGACAATTCCACTTTAGAAACATTCAACTGTAAATGTTTATGAAGGACAACACGTTTTAATTTGACTTCTTTTTCAGATACTGTGAAAAGTATGACAAATGTTCAATTTGTGCTTTTCTCGCTCATGTAGTTTCATTTTGACTGTAAAATCAAATGAGCGTCACCATTTAAGATTCATTTGTTTTCATGTGTCAGACTGTCTCAGAATGACAATTCCACTTGAGAAACACTCAAATGTGACTGTTTATGAAGGACAGCATTATTTCATTTGACTTCTTTTTCAGATACTGTGAAAAGTACGACAAATGTTCAGTTTGTGCGTGGCTCGCTCACGTAGTGTGATTTTGACTGTAAAATCAAATGAGCGTCACCGTTTAAGATTCATTTATTTTTATGTGTCACACTGTCAGAATGACAATTCCACCTGACAAACACTCAAATGTGAATGATTATAAAGGACAGCATTATTTAATTTGACATATTTTTCAGATACTGTGAAAAGTACGACAAATGTTCAGTTTGTGCGTGGCTCGCTCATGTAGTGTGATTTTGACTGGAAAATCAAATGAGCATCACCATTTAAGATTCATTTGTTTTTATGTGTCACGCTGTCTCAGAATGACAATTCCACTAGAGAAACATTCAACTGTGAATGTTTATGAAGGACATTATGTTTCAATTTGACTTCTTTTTCAGATACTGTGAAAAGTACGACAAATGGTCAATTTGTGCTTGTCTTGCTCATGTAGTGTGATTTTGACTTCAAATCAAATGAGCGTCACCAATTAAGATTCATTTGTTTTTATGTGTCACACTGTGTCAGAATGACAATTCCACTTTAGAAACACTCAAATGTGAATGTGTATGAAGGACAGCATTACTTAATTTGACGTCTTTTTCAGATACTGTGAAAAGTACGACAAATGTTCAATTTGTGCTTTTCTCGCTTATGTAGTGTGATTTTGACTTCAAATCAAATGAGCGTCACCAATTAAGATTCATTTGTTTTTATGTGTCACAGTCTCAGAATGACAATTCCACTTTAGAAACATTCAACTGTGAATGTTTATGAAGGACATTATGTTTTAATTTCACTTCTTTTTCAGATACTGTGAAAAGTACGACAAATGGTCAATTTGTGCTTGTCTTGCTCATGTAGTGTGATTTTGACTTCAAATCGATTGAGCGTCACCAATTAAGATTCATTTGTTTTTATGTGTCACAATGTCTCAGAATGACAATTCCACTTTAGAAACATTCAACTGTGAATGTTTATGAAGGACAACATGTTTTAATTTGACGTCTTTTTCAGATATTGTTAAAAGTATGACAAATGTTCAATTTGTGCTTTTCTCGCTCTTGTAGTGTGATTTTGACTGTAAGATCAATTGATCGTCACCATTTAAGATTCATTTGTTTTTATGTGTCACAGTCTCAGAATGACAATTCCACCTGAGAAACACTCAATTTGAATGTTTATGAAGGACAGCATTATTTAATTTGACTTCTTTTTCAGATACTGTGAAAAGTACGACAAGTGTTCAGTTTGTTCGTGTCTCGCTCTTGTAGTGTGATTTTGATTGTAAGATCAATTGATCGTCACCATTTAAGATTCATTTGTTTTTATGTGTCACAGTCTCAGAATGACAATTCCACCTGACAAACACTCAAATGTGATTGATTATAAAGGACAGCATTATTTAATTTGACATCTTTTTCAGATACTGTGAAAAGTACCACAAATATTCAGTTTGTGCGTGGCTCACTCATGTAGTGTGATTTTGACTATAAAATCAAATGAGCTTCACCATTTAAGATTCATTTGTTTTTAAGAAGAAGAGAATCAGGGGGAGATTTTGACTTGATAATTTGATTTCCTTCACAGGTAATGTGAAAAATACAAGAGTTGATGTGCTCCTGTCACTCATGTAGTATGATTTTGAATGTAAAATCAAATGAATGTCACCTTTTAAAATTGATTTGTTTTTATGTGTCACACTGTCTCACAATGACAATTCCACTTTAGAAACACTCAAATGTGAATGTTTACGAAGGACAGCATTACTTAATTTGACGTCTTTTTCAGATACGGTGAAAAGTACGACAAATGTTCAGTTTGTGCATGTCTCACTCATGGAGTACGATTTTGACTGTAAAATCAAATGAGTGTCACCATTTAAGATTCATTTGTTTTTATGTGTCACACTGTGTCAGAATGACAATTCCACTTTAGAAACACTCAAATGTGACTGTGTATGAGGGACATTATGTTTTAATTTGACTTCTTTTTCAGATACTGTGAAAAGTACGACAAATGTTCAGTTTGTGCGTGGCTCGCTCATGTAGTGTGATTTTGACTGTAAAATCAAATGAGCATCACCATTTAAGATTCATTTGTTTTTATGTGTCACACTGTCTCAGAATGACAATTCCACTTGAGAAACATTCAACTGTGAATGTTTATGAAGGACATTATGTTTTAATTTTACTTTTTTTTCAGATACTGTGAAAAGTACGACAAATGGTCAATTTGTGCTTGTCTTGCTCATGTAGTGTGATTTTGACTTCAAATCAAATGAGCGTCACCAATTAAGATTCATTTGTTTTTATGTGTCACACTGTGTTAGAATGACAATTCCACTTTAGAAACACTCAAATGTGAATGTGTATGAAGGACAGCATTACTTAATTTGACGTCTTTATCAGATACTGTGAAAAGTACGACAAATTTTCAATTTGTGCTTTTCTCGCTTATGTAGTGTGATTTTGACTTCAAATCAAATGAGCGTCAGCAATTAAGATTCATTTGTTTTTATGTGTCACAGTCTCAGAATGACAATTCCACTTTAGAAACATTCAACTGTGAATGTTTATGAAGGACATTATGTTTTAATTTGACTTCTTTTTCAGATACTGTGAAAAGTATGACAAATGTTCAATTTGTGCTTTTCTCGCTCTTGTAGTGTGATTTTGACTGTAAGATCAATTGATCGTCACCATTTAAGATTCATTTATTTTTATGTGTCACAGTCTCAGAATGACAATTCCACCTGAGAAACACTCAATTTGAATGTTTATGAAGGACAGCATTATTTAATTGGAATTCTTTTTCAGATACTCTGAAAAGTACGACAAGTGTTCAGTTTGTGCGTGGCTCGCTCATGTAGTGTGATTTTGACTATAAAATCAAATGAGCGTCACCATTTAAGATTCATTTGTTTTTAAGAAGAAGAGAATCAGGGGGAGATTTTGACTTGATAATTTGATTTCCTTCACAGGTAATGTGAAAAATACAAGAGTTGATGTGCTCCTGTCACTCATGTAGTATGATTTTGAATGTGAAATCAAATTAATGTCACCTTTTAAAATTCACTTGTTTTTATGTGTCACACTGTCTCACAATGACAATTCCACTTTAGAAACACTCAAATGTGAATGTTTACGAAGGACAGCATTACTTAATTTGACGTCTTTTTCAGATACGGTGAAAAGTACGACAAATGTTCAGGTTGTGCATGTCTCACTCATGGAGTACGATTTTGACTGTAAAATCAAATGAGTGTCACCATTTAAGATTCATTTGTTTTTATGTGTCACACTGTGTCAGAATGACAATTCCACTTTAGAAACACTCAAATGTGAATGTGTATGAAGGACAGCATTACTTAATTTGACGTCTTTTTCAGATACTGTGAAAAGTACGACAAATGTTCAATTTGTGCTTTTCTCGCTTATGTAGTGTGATTTTGACTTCAAATCAAATGAGCGTCACCAATTAAGATTCATTTGTTTTTATGTGTCACAGTCTCAGAATGACAATTCCACTTTAGAAACATTCAACTGTGAATGTTTATGAGGAACATTATGTTTTAATTTCACTTCTTTTTCAGATACTGTGAAAAGTACGACAAATGGTCAATTTGTGCTTGTCTTGCTCATGTAGTGTGATTTTGACTTCAAATCGATTGAGCGTCACCAATTAAGATTCATTTGTTTTTATGTGTCACAATGTCTCAGAATGACAATTCCACTTTAGAAACATTCAACTGTGAATGTTTATGAAGGACAACATGTTTTAATTTGACGTCTTTTTCAGATATTGTTAAAAGTATGACAAATGTTCAATTTGTGCTTTTCTCGCTCTTGTAGTGTGATTTTGACTGTAAGATCAATTGATCGTCACCATTTAAGATTCATTTGTTTTTATGTGTCACAGTCTCAGAATGACAATTCGACCTGAGAAACACTCAATTTGAATGTTTATGAAGGACAGCATTATTTAATTTGACTTCTTTTTCAGATACTGTGAAAAGTACGACAAGTGTTCAGTTTGTTCGTGTCTCGCTCTTGTAGTGTGATTTTGATTGTAAGATCAATTGATCGTCACCATTTAAGATTCATTTGTTTTTATGTGTCACAGTCTCAGAATGACAATTCCACCTGACAAACACTCAAATGTGATTGATTATAAAGGACAGCATTATTTAATTTGACATCTTTTTCAGATACTGTGAAAAGTACGACAAATGTTCAGTTTGTGCGTGGCTCGCTCATGTAGTGTGATTTTGACTATAAAATCAAATGAGCGTCACCATTTAAGATTCATTTGTTTTTAAGAAGAAGAGAATCAGGGGGAGATTTTGACTTGATAATTTGATTTCCTTCACAGGTAATGTGAAAAATACAAGAGTTGATGTGCTCCTGTCACTCATGTAGTATGATTTTGAATGTGAAATCAAATTAATGTCACCTTTTAAAATTCATTTGTTTTTATGTGTCACACTGTCTCACAATGACAATTCCACTTTAGAAACACTCAAATGTGAATGTTTACGAAGGACAGCATTACTTAATTTGACGTCTTTTTCAGATACGGTGAAAAGTACGACAAATGTTCAGGTTGTGCATGTCTCACTCATGGAGTACGATTTTGACTGTAAAATCAAATGAGTGTCACCATTTAAGATTCATTTGTTTTTATGTGTCACACTGTGTCAGAATGACAATTCCACTTTAGAAACACTCAAATGTGAATGTGTATGAAGGACAGCATTACTTAATTTGACGTCTTTTTCAGATACTGTGAAAAGTACGACAAATGTTCAATTTGTGCTTTTCTCGCTTATGTAGTGTGATTTTGACTTCAAATCAAATGAGCGTCACCAATTAAGATTAATTTGTTTTTATGTGTCACAGTCTCAGAATGACAATTCCACTTTAGAAACATTCAACTGTGAATGTTTATGAAGGACATTATGTTTTAATTTCACTTCTTTTTCAGATACTGTGAAAAGTACGACAAATGGTCAATTTGTGCTTGTCTTGCTCATGTAGTGTGATTTTGACTTCAAATCGATTGAGCGTCACCAATTCAGATTCATTTGTTTTTATGTGTCACAATGTCTCAGAATGACAATTCCACTTTAGAAACATTCAACTGTGAATGTTTATGAAGGACAACATGTTTTAATTTGACGTCTTTTTCAGATATTGTTAAAAGTATGACAAATGTTCAATTTGTGCTTTTCTCGCTCTTGTAGTGTGATTTTGACTGTAAGATCAATTGATCGTCACCATTTAAGATTCATTTGTTTTTATGTGTCACAGTCTCAGAATGACAATTCCACCTGAGAAACACTCAATTTGAATGTTTATGAAGGACAGCATTATTTAATTTGACTTCTTTTTCAGATACTGTGAAAAGTACGACAAGTGTTCAGTTTGTTCGTGTCTCGCTCTTGTAGTGTGATTTTGATTGTAAGATCAATTGATCGTCACCATTTAAGATTCATTTGTTTTTATGTGTCACAGTCTCAGAATGACAATTCCACCTGACAAACACTCAAATGTGAATGATTATAAAGGACAGCATTATTTAATTTGACATCTTTTTCAGATACTGTGAAGAGTACCACAAATATTCAGTTTGTGCGTGGCTCACTCATGTAGTGTGATTTTGACTATAAAATCAAATGAGCGTCACCATTTAAGATTCATTTGTTTTTAAGAAGAAGAGAATCAGGGGGAGATTTTGACTTGATAATTTGATTTCCTTCACAGGTAATGTGAAAAATACAAGAGTTGATGTGCTCCTGTCACTCATGTAGTATGATTTTGAATGTAAAATCAAATGAATGTCACCTTTTAAAATTGATTTGTTTTTATGTGTCACACTGTCTCACAATGACAATTCCACTTTAGAAACACTCAAATGTGAATGTTTACGAAGGACAGCATTACTTAATTTGACGTCTTTTTCAGATACGGTGAAAAGTACGACAAATGTTCAGTTTGTGCATGTCTCACTCATGGAGTACGATTTTGACTGTAAAATCAAATGAGTGTCACCATTTAAGATTCATTTGTTTTTATGTGTCACACTGTGTCAGAATGACAATTCCACTTTAGAAACACTCAAATGTGACTGTGTATGAGGGACATTATGTTTTAATTTGACTTCTTTTTCAGATACTGTGAAAAGTACGACAAATGTTCAGTTTGTGCGTGGCTCGCTCATGTAGTGTGATTTTGACTGGAAAATCAAATGAGCATCACCATTTAAGATTCATTTGTTTTTATGTGTCACACTGTCTCAGAATGACAATTCCACTTGAGAAACATTCAACTGTGAATGTTTATGAAGGACATTATGTTTTAATTTTACTTTTTTTTCAGATACTGTGAAAAGTATGACAAATGGTCAATTTGTGCTTGTCTCGCTCATGTAGTGTGATTTTGACTTCAAATCAAATGAGCGTCACCAATTAAGATTCATTTGTTTTTATGTGTCACACTGTGTTAGAATGACAATTCCACTTTAGAAACACTCAAATGTGAATGTGTATGAAGGACAGCATTACTTAATTTGACGTCTTTATCAGATACTGTGAAAAGTACGACAAATGTTCAATTTGTGCTTTTCTCGCTTATGTAGTGTGATTTTGACTTCAAATCAAATGAGCGTCAGCAATTAAGATTCATTTGTTTTTATGTGTCACAGTCTCAGAATGACAATTCCACTTTAGAAACATTCAACTGTGAATGTTTATGAAGGACATTATGTTTTAATTTGACTTCTTTTTCAGATACTGTGAAAAGTATGACAAATGTTCAATTTGTGCTTTTCTCGCTCTTGTAGTGTGATTTTGACTGTAAGATCAATTGATCGTCACCATTTAAGATTCATTTATTTTTATGTGTCACAGTCTCAGAATGACAATTCCACCTGAGAAACACTCAATTTGAATGTTTATGAAGGACAGCATTATTTAATTGGAATTCTTTTTCAGATACTCTGAAAAGTACAACAAGTGTTCAGTTTGTGCGTGGCTCGCTCATGTAGTGTGATTTTGACTATAAAATCAAATGAGCGTCACCATTTAAGATTCATTTGTTTTTAAGAAGAAGAGAATCAGGGGGAGATTTTGACTTGATAATTTGATTTCCTTCACAGGTAATGTGAAAAATACAAGAGTTGATGTGCTCCTGTCACTCATGTAGTATGATTTTGAATGTGAAATCAAATTAATGTCACCTTTTAAAATTCATTTGTTTTTATGTGTCACACTGTCTCACAATGACAATTCCACTTTAGAAACACTCAAATGTGAATGTTTACGAAGGACAGCATTACTTAATTTGACGTCTTTTTCAGATACGGTGAAAAGTACGACAAATGTTCAGGTTGTGCATGTCTCACTCATGGAGTACGATTTTGACTGTAAAATCAAATGAGTGTCACCATTTAAGATTCATTTGTTTTTATGTGTCACACTGTGTCAGAATGACAATTCCACTTTAGAAACACTCAAATGTGAATGTGTATGAAGGACAGCATTACTTAATTTGACGTCTTTTTCAGATACTGTGAAAAGTACGACAAATGTTCAATTTGTGCTTTTCTCGCTTATGTAGTGTGATTTTGACTTCAAATCAAATGAGCGTCACCAATTAAGATTCATTTGTTTTTATGTGTCACAGTCTCAGAATGACAATTCCACTTTAGAAACATTCAACTGTGAATGTTTATGAAGGACATTATGTTTTAATTTCACTTCTTTTTCAGATACTGTGAAAAGTACGACAAATGGTCAATTTGTGCTTGTCTTGCTCATGTAGTGTGATTTTGACTTCAAATCGATTGAGCGTCACCAATTAAGATTCATTTGTTTTTATGTGTCACAATGTCTCAGAATGACAATTCCACTTTAGAAACATTCAACTGTGAATGTTTATGAAGGACAACATGTTTTAATTTGACGTCTTTTTCAGATATTGTTAAAAGTATGACAAATGTTCAATTTGTGCTTTTCTCGCTCTTGTAGTGTGATTTTGACTGTAAGATCAATTGATCGTCACCATTTAAGATTCATTTGTTTTTATGTGTCACAGTCTCAGAATGACAATTCCACCTGAGAAACACTCAATTTGAATGTTTATGAAGGACAGCATTATTTAATTTGACTTCTTTTTCAGATACTGTGAAAAGTACGACAAGTGTTCAGTTTGTTCGTGTCTCGCTCTTGTAGTGTGATTTTGATTGTAAGATCAATTGATCGTCACCATTTAAGATTCATTTGTTTTTATGTGTCACAGTCTCAGAATGACAATTCCACCTGACAAACACTCAAATGTGATTGATTATAAAGGACAGCATTATTTAATTTGACATCTTTTTCAGATACTGTGAAAAGTACGACAAATGTTCAGTTTGTGCGTGGCTCGCTCATGTAGTGTGATTTTGACTATAAAATCAAATGAGCGTCACCATTTAAGATTCATTTGTTTTTAAGAAGAAGAGAATCAGGGGGAGATTTTGACTTGATAATTTGATTTCCTTCACAGGTAATGTGAAAAATACAAGAGTTGATGTGCTCCTGTCACTCATGTAGTATGATTTTGAATGTGAAATCAAATTAATGTCACCTTTTAAAATTCATTTGTTTTTATGTGTCACACTGTCTCACAATGACAATTCCACTTTAGAAACACTCAAATGTGAATGTTTACGAAGGACAGCATTACTTAATTTGACGTCTTTTTCAGATACGGTGAAAAGTACGACAAATGTTCAGGTTGTGCATGTCTCACTCATGGAGTACGATTTTGACTGTAAAATCAAATGAGTGTCACCATTTAAGATTCATTTGTTTTTATGTGTCACACTGTGTCAGAATGACAATTCCACTTTAGAAACACTCAAATGTGACTGTGTATGAGGGACATTATGTTTTAATTTGACTTCTTTTTCAGATACTGTGAAAAGTACGACAAATGTTCAGTTTGTGCGTGGCTCGCTCATGTAGTGTGATTTTGACTGTAAAATCAAATGAGCATCACCATTTAAGATTCATTTGTTTTTATGTGTCACACTGTCTCAGAATGACAATTCCACTTGAGAAACATTCAACTGTGAATGTTTATGAAGGACATTATGTTTTAATTTTACTTTTTTTTCAGATACTGTGAAAAGTACGACAAATGGTCAATTTGTGCTTGTCTCGCTCATGTAGTGTGATTTTGACTTCAAATCAAATGAGCGTCACCAATTAAGATTCATTTGTTTTTATGTGTCACACTGTGTTAGAATGACAATTCCACTTTAGAAACACTCAAATGTGAATGTGTATGAAGGACAGCATTACTTAATTTGACGTCTTTATCAGATACTGTGAAAAGTACGACAAATGTTCAATTTGTGCTTTTCTCGCTTATGTAGTGTGATTTTGACTTCAAATCAAATGAGCGTCAGCAATTAAGATTCATTTGTTTTTATGTGTCACAGTCTCAGAATGACAATTCCACTTTAGAAACATTCAACTGTGAATGTTTATGAAGGACATTATGTTTTAATTTGACTTCTTTTTCAGATACTGTGAAAAGTATGACAAATGTTCAATTTGTGCTTTTCTCGCTCTTGTAGTGTGATTTTGACTGTAAGATCAATTGATCGTCACCATTTAAGATTCATTTATTTTTATGTGTCACAGTCTCAGAATGACAATTCCACCTGAGAAACACTCAATTTGAATGTTTATGAAGGACAGCATTATTTAATTGGAATTCTTTTTCAGATACTCTGAAAAGTACGACAAGTGTTCAGTTTGTGCGTGGCTCGCTCATGTAGTGTGATTTTGACTATAAAATCAAATGAGCGTCACCATTTAAGATTCATTTGTTTTTAAGAAGAAGAGAATCAGGGGGAGATTTTGACTTGATAATTTGATTTCCTTCACAGGTAATGTGAAAAATACAAGAGTTGATGTGCTCCTGTCACTCATGTAGTATGATTTTGAATGTGAAATCAAATTAATGTCACCTTTTAAAATTCATTTGTTTTTATGTGTCACACTGTCTCACAATGACAATTCCACTTTAGAAACACTCAAATGTGAATGTTTACGAAGGACAGCATTACTTAATTTGACGTCTTTTTCAGATACGGTGAAAAGTACGACAAATGTTCAGGTTGTGCATGTCTCACTCATGGAGTACGATTTTGACTGTAAAATCAAATGAGTGTCACCATTTAAGATTCATTTGTTTTTATGTGTCACACTGTGTCAGAATGACAATTCCACTTTAGAAACACTCAAATGTGACTGTGTATGAAGGACAGCATTATTTCATTTGACTTCTTTTTCAGATACTGTGAAAAGTACGACAAATGTTCAGTTTGTGCGTGTCTCGCTCACGTAGTGTGATTTTGACTGTAAAATCAAATGAGCGTCACCGTTTAAGATTCATTTATTTTTATGTGTCACACTGTCAGAATGACAATTCCACCTGACAAACACTCAAATGTGAATGATTATAAAGGACAGCATTATTTAATTTGACATATTTTTCAGATACTGTGAAAAGTACGACAAATGTTCAGTTTGTGCGTGGCTCGCTCATGTAGTGTGATTTTGACTGGAAAATCAAATGAGCATCACCATTTAAGATTCATTTGTTTTTATGTGTCACGCTGTCTCAGAATGACAATTCCACTTGAGAAACATTCAACTGTGAATGTTTATGAAGGACATTATGTTTCAATTTGACTTCTTTTTCAGATACTGTGAAAAGTACGACAAATGGTCAATTTGTGCTTGTCTTGCTCATGTAGTGTGATTTTGACTTCAAATCAAATGAGCGTCACCAATTAAGATTCATTTGTTTTTATGTGTCACACTGTGTCAGAATGACAATTCCACTTTAGAAACACTCAAATGTGAATGTGTATGAAGGACAGCATTACTTAATTTGACGTCTTTTTCAGATACTGTGAAAAGTACGACAAATGTTCAATTTGTGCTTTTCTCGCTTATGTAGTGTGATTTTGACTTCAAATCAAATGAGCGTCACCAATTAAGATTCATTTGTTTTTATGTGTCACAGTCTCAGAATGACAATTCCACTTTAGAAACATTCAACTGTGAATGTTTATGAAGGACATTATGTTTTAATTTCACTTCTTTTTCAGATACTGTGAAAAGTACGACAAATGGTCAATTTGTGCTTGTCTTGCTCATGTAGTGTGATTTTGACTTCAAATCGATTGAGCGTCACCAATTAAGATTCATTTGTTTTTATGTGTCACAATGTCTCAGAATGACAATTCCACTTTAGAAACATTCAACTGTGAATGTTTATGAAGGACAACATGTTTTAATTTGACGTCTTTTTCAGATATTGTTAAAAGTATGACAAATGTTCAATTTGTGCTTTTCTCGCTCTTGTAGTGTGATTTTGACTATAAAATCAAATGAGCGTCACCATTTAAGATTCATTTGTTTTTAAGAAGAAGAGAATCAGGGGGAGATTTTGACTTGATAATTTGATTTCCTTCACAGGTAATGTGAAAAATACAAGAGTTGATGTGCTCCTGTCACTCATGTAGTATGATTTTGAATGTAAAATCAAATGAATGTCACCTTTTAAAATTGATTTGTTTTTATGTGTCACACTGTCTCACAATGACAATTCCACTTTAGAAACACTCAAATGTGAATGTTTACGAAGGACAGCATTACTTAATTTGACGTCTTTTTCAGATACAGTGAAAAGTACGACAAATGTTCAGTTTGTGCATGTCTCACTCATGGAGTACGATTTTGACTGTAAAATCAAATGAGTGTCACCATTTAAGATTCATTTGTTTTTATGTGTCACACTGTGTCAGAATGACAATTCCACTTTAGAAACACTCAAATGTGACTGTGTATGAGGGACATTATGTTTTAATTTGACTTCTTTTTCAGATACTGTGAAAAGTACGACAAATGTTCAGTTTGTGCGTGGCTCGCTCATGTAGTGTGATTTTGACTGTAAAATCAAATGAGCATCACCATTTAAGATTCATTTGTTTTTATGTGTCACACTGTCTCAGAATGACAATTCCACTTGAGAAACATTCAACTGTGAATGTTTATGAAGGACATTATGTTTTAATTTTACTTTTTTTTCAGATACTGTGAAAAGTACGACAAATGGTCAATTTGTGCTTGTCTCGCTCATGTAGTGTGATTTTGACTTCAAATCAAATGAGCGTCACCAATTAAGATTCATTTGTTTTTATGTGTCACACTGTGTTAGAATGACAATTCCACTTTAGAAACACTCAAATGTGAATGTGTATGAAGGACAGCATTACTTAATTTGACGTCTTTATCAGATACTGTGAAAAGTACGACAAATGTTCAATTTGTGCTTTTCTCGCTTATGTAGTGTGATTTTGACTTCAAATCAAATGAGCGTCAGCAATTAAGATTCATTTGTTTTTATGTGTCACAGTCTCAGAATGACAATTCCACTTTAGAAACATTCAACTGTGAATGTTTATGAAGGACATTATGTTTTAATTTGACTTCTTTTTCAGATACTGTGAAAAGTATGACAAATGTTCAATTTGTGCTTTTCTCGCTCTTGTAGTGTGATTTTGACTGTAAGATCAATTGATCGTCACCATTTAAGATTCATTTATTTTTATGTGTCACAGTCTCAGAATGACAATTCCACCTGAGAAACACTCAATTTGAATGTTTATGAAGGACAGCATTATTTAATTGGAATTCTTTTTCAGATACTCTGAAAAGTACGACAAGTGTTCAGTTTGTGCGTGGCTCGCTCATGTAGTGTGATTTTGACTATAAAATCAAATGAGCGTCACCATTTAAGATTCATTTGTTTTTAAGAAGAAGAGAATCAGGGGGAGATTTTGACTTGATAATTTGATTTCCTTCACAGGTAATGTGAAAAATACAAGAGTTGATGTGCTCCTGTCACTCATGTAGTATGATTTTGAATGTGAAATCAAATTAATGTCACCTTTTAAAATTCATTTGTTTTTATGTGTCACACTGTCTCACAATGACAATTCCACTTTAGAAACACTCAAATGTGAATGTTTACGAAGGACAGCATTACTTAATTTGACGTCTTTTTCAGATACGGTGAAAAGTACGACAAATGTTCAGGTTGTGCATGTCTCACTCATGGAGTACGATTTTGACTGTAAAATCAAATGAGTGTCACCATTTAAGATTCATTTGTTTTTATGTGTCACACTGTGTCAGAATGACAATTCCACTTTAGAAACACTCAAATGTGACTGTGTATGAAGGACAGCATTATTTCATTTGACTTCTTTTTCAGATACTGTGAAAAGTACGACAAATGTTCAGTTTGTGCGTGTCTCGCTCACGTAGTGTGATTTTGACTGTAAAATCAAATGAGCGTCACCGTTTAAGATTCATTTATTTTTATGTGTCACACTGTCAGAATGACAATTCCACCTGACAAACACTCAAATGTGAATGATTATAAAGGACAGCATTATTTAATTTGACATATTTTTCAGATACTGTGAAAAGTACGACAAATGTTCAGTTTGTGCGTGGCTCGCTCATGTAGTGTGATTTTGACTGGAAAATCAAATGAGCATCACCATTTAAGATTCATTTGTTTTTATGTGTCACGCTGTCTCAGAATGACAATTCCACTTGAGAAACATTCAACTGTGAATGTTTATGAAGGACATTATGTTTCAATTTGACTTCTTTTTCAGATACTGTGAAAAGTACGACAAATGGTCAATTTGTGCTTGTCTTGCTCATGTAGTGTGATTTTGACTTCAAATCAAATGAGCGTCACCAATTAAGATTCATTTGTTTTTATGTGTCACAGTCTCAGAATGACAATTCCACTTTAGAAACATTCAACTGTGAATGTTTATGAAGGACATTATGTTTTAATTTCACTTCTTTTTCAGATACTGTGAAAAGTACGACAAATGGTCAATTTGTGCTTGTCTTGCTCATGTAGTGTGATTTTGACTTCAAATCGATTGAGCGTCACCAATTAAGATTCATTTGTTTTTATGTGTCACAATGTCTCAGAATGACAATTCCACTTTAGAAACATTCAACTGTGAATGTTTATGAAGGACAACATGTTTTAATTTGACGTCTTTTTCAGATATTGTTAAAAGTATGACAAATGTTCAATTTGTGCTTTTCTCGCTCTTGTAGTGTGATTTTGACTATAAAATCAAATGAGCGTCACCATTTAAGATTCATTTGTTTTTAAGAAGAAGAGAATCAGGGGGAGATTTTGACTTGATAATTTGATTTCCTTCACAGGTAATGTGAAAAATACAAGAGTTGATGTGCTCCTGTCACTCATGTAGTATGATTTTGAATGTAAAATCAAATGAATGTCACCTTTTAAAATTGATTTGTTTTTATGTGTCACACTGTCTCACAATGACAATTCCACTTTAGAAACACTCAAATGTGAATGTTTACGAAGGACAGCATTACTTAATTTGACGTCTTTTTCAGATACGGTGAAAAGTACGACAAATGTTCAGTTTGTGCATGTCTCACTCATGGAGTACGATTTTGACTGTAAAATCAAATGAGTGTCACCATTTAAGATTCATTTGTTTTTATGTGTCACACTGTGTCAGAATGACAATTCCACTTTAGAAACACTCAAATGTGACTGTGTATGAGGGACATTATGTTTTAATTTGACTTCTTTTTCAGATACTGTGAAAAGTACGACAAATGTTCAGTTTGTGCGTGGCTCGCTCATGTAGTGTGATTTTGACTGTAAAATCAAATGAGCATCACCATTTAAGATTCATTTGTTTTTATGTGTCACACTGTCTCAGAATGACAATTCCACTTGAGAAACATTCAACTGTGAATGTTTATGAAGGACATTATGTTTTAATTTTACTTTTTTTTCAGATACTGTGAAAAGTACGACAAATGGTCAATTTGTGCTTGTCTCGCTCATGTAGTGTGATTTTGACTTCAAATCAAATGAGCGTCACCAATTAAGATTCATTTGTTTTTATGTGTCACACTGTGTTAGAATGACAATTCCACTTTAGAAACACTCAAATGTGAATGTGTATGAAGGACAGCATTACTTAATTTGACGTCTTTATCAGATACTGTGAAAAGTACGACAAATGTTCAATTTGTGCTTTTCTCGCTTATGTAGTGTGATTTTGACTTCAAATCAAATGAGCGTCAGCAATTAAGATTCATTTGTTTTTATGTGTCACAGTCTCAGAATGACAATTCCACTTTAGAAACATTCAACTGTGAATGTTTATGAAGGACATTATGTTTTAATTTGACTTCTTTTTCAGATACTGTGAAAAGTATGACAAATGTTCAATTTGTGCTTTTCTCGCTCTTGTAGTGTGATTTTGACTGTAAGATCAATTGATCGTCACCATTTAAGATTCATTTATTTTTATGTGTCACAGTCTCAGAATGACAATTCCACCTGAGAAACACTCAATTTGAATGTTTATGAAGGACAGCATTATTTAATTGGAATTCTTTTTCAGATACTCTGAAAAGTACGACAAGTGTTCAGTTTGTGCGTGGCTCGCTCATGTAGTGTGATTTTGACTGTAAAATCAAATGAGCGTCACCATTTAAGATTCATTTGTTTTTAAGAAGAACAGAATCAGGGGGAGATTTTGACTTGATAATTTGATTTCCTTCACAGGTAATGTGAAAAATACAAGAGTTGATGTGCTCCTGTCACTCATGTAGTATGATTTTGAATGTGAAATCAAATTAATGTCACCTTTTAAAATTCATTTGTTTTTATGTGTCACACTGTCTCACAATGACAATTCCACTTTAGAAACACTCAAATGTGAATGTTTACGAAGGACAGCATTACTTAATTTGACGTCTTTTTCAGATACGGTGAAAAGTACGACAAATGTTCAGGTTGTGCATGTCTCACTCATGGAGTACGATTTTGACTGTAAAATCAAATGAGTGTCACCATTTAAGATTCATTTGTTTTTATGTGTCACACTGTGTCAGAATGACAATTCCACTTTAGAAACACTCAAATGTGACTGTGTATGAAGGACAGCATTATTTCATTTGACTTCTTTTTCAGATACTGTGAAAAGTACGACAAATGTTCAGTTTGTGCGTGTCTCGCTCACGTAGTGTGATTTTGACTGTAAAATCAAATGAGCGTCACCGTTTAAGATTCATTTATTTTTATGTGTCACACTGTCAGAATGACAATTCCACCTGACAAACACTCAAATGTGAATGATTATAAAGGACAGCATTATTTAATTTGACATATTTTTCAGATACTGTGAAAAGTACGACAAATGTTCAGTTTGTGCGTGGCTCGCTCATGTAGTGTGATTTTGACTGGAAAATCAAATGAGCATCACCATTTAAGATTCATTTGTTTTTATGTGTCACGCTGTCTCAGAATGACAATTCCACTTGAGAAACATTCAACTGTGAATGTTTATGAAGGACATTATGTTTCAATTTGACTTCTTTTTCAGATACTGTGAAAAGTACGACAAATGGTCAATTTGTGCTTGTCTTGCTCATGTAGTGTGATTTTGACTTCAAATCAAATGAGCGTCACCAATTAAGATTCATTTGTTTTTATGTGTCACACTGTGTCAGAATGACAATTCCACTTTAGAAACACTCAAATGTGAATGTGTATGAAGGACAGCATTACTTAATTTGACGTCTTTTTCAGATACTGTGAAAAGTACGACAAATGTTCAATTTGTGCTTTTCTCGCTTATGTAGTGTGATTTTGACTTCAAATCAAATGAGCGTCACCAATTAAGATTCATTTGTTTTTATGTGTCACAGTCTCAGAATGACAATTCCACTTTAGAAACATTCAACTGTGAATGTTTATGAAGGACATTATGTTTTAATTTCACTTCTTTTTCAGATACTGTGAAAAGTACGACAAATGGTCAATTTGTGCTTGTCTTGCTCATGTAGTGTGATTTTGACTTCAAATCGATTGAGCGTCACCAATTAAGATTCATTTGTTTTTATGTGTCACAATGTCTCAGAATGACAATTCCACTTTAGAAACATTCAACTGTGAATGTTTATGAAGGACAACATGTTTTAATTTGACGTCTTTTTCAGATATTGTTAAAAGTATGACAAATGTTCAATTTGTGCTTTTCTCGCTCTTGTAGTGTGATTTTGACTATAAAATCAAATGAGCGTCACCATTTAAGATTCATTTGTTTTTAAGAAGAAGAGAATCAGGGGGAGATTTTGACTTGATAATTTGATTTCCTTCACAGGTAATGTGAAAAATACAAGAGTTGATGTGCTCCTGTCACTCATGTAGTATGATTTTGAATGTAAAATCAAATGAATGTCACCTTTTAAAATTGATTTGTTTTTATGTGTCACACTGTCTCACAATGACAATTCCACTTTAGAAACACTCAAATGTGAATGTTTACGAAGGACAGCATTACTTAATTTGACGTCTTTTTCAGATACGGTGAAAAGTACGACAAATGTTCAGTTTGTGCATGTCTCACTCATGGAGTACGATTTTGACTGTAAAATCAAATGAGTGTCACCATTTAAGATTCATTTGTTTTTATGTGTCACACTGTGTCAGAATGACAATTCCACTTTAGAAACACTCAAATGTGACTGTGTATGAGGGACATTATGTTTTAATTTGACTTCTTTTTCAGATACTGTGAAAAGTACGACAAATGTTCAGTTTGTGCGTGGCTCGCTCATGTAGTGTGATTTTGACTGTAAAATCAAATGAGCATCACCATTTAAGATTCATTTGTTTTTATGTGTCACACTGTCTCAGAATGACAATTCCACTTGAGAAACATTCAACTGTGAATGTTTATGAAGGACATTATGTTTTAATTTTACTTTTTTTTCAGATACTGTGAAAAGTACGACAAATGGTCAATTTGTGCTTGTCTCGCTCATGTAGTGTGATTTTGACTTCAAATCAAATGAGCGTCACCAATTAAGATTCATTTGTTTTTATGTGTCACACTGTGTTAGAATGACAATTCCACTTTAGAAACACTCAAATGTGAATGTGTATGAAGGACAGCATTACTTAATTTGACGTCTTTATCAGATACTGTGAAAAGTACGACAAATGTTCAATTTGTGCTTTTCTCGCTTATATAGTGTGATTTTGACTTCAAATCAAATGAGCGTCAGCAATTAAGATTCATTTGTTTTTATGTGTCACAGTCTCAGAATGACAATTCCACTTTAGAAACATTCAACTGTGAATGTTTATGAAGGACATTATGTTTTAATTTGACTTCTTTTTCAGATACTGTGAAAAGTATGACAAATGTTCAATTTGTGCTTTTCTCGCTCTTGTAGTGTGATTTTGACTGTAAGATCAATTGATCGTCACTATTTAAGATTCATTTATTTTTATGTGTCACAGTCTCAGAATGACAATTCCACCTGAGAAACACTCAATTTGAATGTTTATGAAGGACAGCATTATTTAATTGGAATTCTTTTTCAGATACTCTGAAAAGTACGACAAGTGTTCAGTTTGTGCGTGGCTCGCTCATGTAGTGTGATTTTGACTATAAAATCAAATGAGCGTCACCATTTAAGATTCATTTGTTTTTAAGAAGAAGAGAATCAGGGGGAGATTTTGACTTGATAATTTGATTTCCTTCACAGGTAATGTGAAAAATACAAGAGTTGATGTGCTCCTGTCACTCATGTAGTATGATTTTGAATGTGAAATCAAATTAATGTCACCTTTTAAAATTCATTTGTTTTTATGTGTCACACTGTCTCACAATGACAATTCCACTTTAGAAACACTCAAATGTGAATGTTTACGAAGGACAGCATTACTTAATTTGACGTCTTTTTCAGATACGGTGAAAAGTACGACAAATGTTCAGGTTGTGCATGTCTCACTCATGGAGTACGATTTTGACTGTAAAATCAAATGAGTGTCACCATTTAAGATTCATTTGTTTTTATGTGTCACACTGTGTCAGAATGACAATTCCACTTTAGAAACACTCAAATGTGACTGTGTATGAAGGACAGCATTATTTCATTTGACTTCTTTTTCAGATACTGTGAAAAGTACGACAAATGTTCAGTTTGTGCGTGTCTCGCTCACGTAGTGTGATTTTGACTGTAAAATCAAATGAGCGTCACCGTTTAAGATTCATTTATTTTTATGTGTCACACTGTCAGAATGACAATTCCACCTGACAAACACTCAAATGTGAATGATTATAAAGGACAGCATTATTTAATTTGACATATTTTTCAGATACTGTGAAAAGTACGACAAATGTTCAGTTTGTGCGTGGCTCGCTCATGTAGTGTGATTTTGACTGGAAAATCAAATGAGCATCACCATTTAAGATTCATTTGTTTTTATGTGTCACGCTGTCTCAGAATGACAATTCCACTTGAGAAACATTCAACTGTGAATGTTTATGAAGGACATTATGTTTCAATTTGACTTCTTTTTCAGATACTGTGAAAAGTACGACAAATGGTCAATTTGTGCTTGTCTTGCTCATGTAGTGTGATTTTGACTTCAAATCAAATGAGCGTCACCAATTAAGATTCATTTGTTTTTATGTGTCACACTGTGTCAGAATGACAATTCCACTTTAGAAACACTCAAATGTGAATGTGTATGAAGGACAGCATTACTTAATTTGACGTCTTTTTCAGATACTGTGAAAAGTACGACAAATGTTCAATTTGTGCTTTTCTCGCTTATGTAGTGTGATTTTGACTTCAAATCAAATGAGCGTCACCAATTAAGATTCATTTGTTTTTATGTGTCACAGTCTCAGAATGACAATTCCACTTTAGAAACATTCAACTGTGAATGTTTATGAAGGACATTATGTTTTAATTTCACTTCTTTTTCAGATACTGTGAAAAGTACGACAAATGGTCAATTTGTGCTTGTCTTGCTCATGTAGTGTGATTTTGACTTCAAATCGATTGAGCGTCACCAATTAAGATTCATTTGTTTTTATGTGTCACAATGTCTCAGAATGACAATTCCACTTTAGAAACATTCAACTGTGAATGTTTATGAAGGACAACATGTTTTAATTTGACGTCTTTTTCAGATATTGTTAAAAGTATGACAAATGTTCAATTTGTGCTTTTCTCGCTCTTGTAGTGTGATTTTGACTATAAAATCAAATGAGCGTCACCATTTAAGATTCATTTGTTTTTAAGAAGAAGAGAATCAGGGGGAGATTTTGACTTGATAATTTGATTTCCTTCACAGGTAATGTGAAAAATACAAGAGTTGATGTGCTCCTGTCACTCATGTAGTATGATTTTGAATGTAAAATCAAATGAATGTCACCTTTTAAAATTGATTTGTTTTTATGTGTCACACTGTCTCACAATGACAATTCCACTTTAGAAACACTCAAATGTGAATGTTTACGAAGGACAGCATTACTTAATTTGACGTCTTTTTCAGATACGGTGAAAAGTACGACAAATGTTCAGTTTGTGCATGTCTCACTCATGGAGTACGATTTTGACTGTAAAATCAAATGAGTGTCACCATTTAAGATTCATTTGTTTTTATGTGTCACACTGTGTCAGAATGACAATTCCACTTTAGAAACACTCAAATGTGACTGTGTATGAGGGACATTATGTTTTAATTTGACTTCTTTTTCAGATACTGTGAAAAGTACGACAAATGTTCAGTTTGTGCGTGGCTCGCTCATGTAGTGTGATTTTGACTGTAAAATCAAATGAGCATCACCATTTAAGATTCATTTGTTTTTATGTGTCACACTGTCTCAGAATGACAATTCCACTTGAGAAACATTCAACTGTGAATGTTTATGAAGGACATTATGTTTTAATTTTACTTTTTTTTCAGATACTGTGAAAAGTACGACAAATGGTCAATTTGTGCTTGTCTCGCTCATGTAGTGTGATTTTGACTTCAAATCAAATGAGCGTCACCAATTAAGATTCATTTGTTTTTATGTGTCACACTGTGTTAGAATGACAATTCCACTTTAGAAACACTCAAATGTGAATGTGTATGAAGGACAGCATTACTTAATTTGACGTCTTTATCAGATACTGTGAAAAGTACGACAAATGTTCAATTTGTGCTTTTCTCGCTTATATAGTGTGATTTTGACTTCAAATCAAATGAGCGTCAGCAATTAAGATTCATTTGTTTTTATGTGTCACAGTCTCAGAATGACAATTCCACTTTAGAAACATTCAACTGTGAATGTTTATGAAGGACATTATGTTTTAATTTGACTTCTTTTTCAGATACTGTGAAAAGTATGACAAATGTTCAATTTGTGCTTTTCTCGCTCTTGTAGTGTGATTTTGACTGTAAGATCAATTGATCGTCACTATTTAAGATTCATTTATTTTTATGTGTCACAGTCTCAGAATGACAATTCCACCTGAGAAACACTCAATTTGAATGTTTATGAAGGACAGCATTATTTAATTGGAATTCTTTTTCAGATACTCTGAAAAGTACGACAAGTGTTCAGTTTGTGCGTGGCTCGCTCATGTAGTGTGATTTTGACTATAAAATCAAATGAGCGTCACCATTTAAGATTCATTTGTTTTTAAGAAGAAGAGAATCAGGGGGAGATTTTGACTTGATAATTTGATTTCCTTCACAGGTAATGTGAAAAATACAAGAGTTGATGTGCTCCTGTCACTCATGTAGTATGATTTTGAATGTGAAATCAAATTAATGTCACCTTTTAAAATTCATTTGTTTTTATGTGTCACACTGTCTCACAATGACAATTCCACTTTAGAAACACTCAAATGTGAATGTTTACGAAGGACAGCATTACTTAATTTGACGTCTTTTTCAGATACGGTGAAAAGTACGACAAATGTTCAGGTTGTGCATGTCTCACTCATGGAGTACGATTTTGACTGTAAAATCAAATGAGTGTCACCATTTAAGATTCATTTGTTTTTATGTGTCACACTGTGTCAGAATGACAATTCCACTTTAGAAACACTCAAATGTGACTGTGTATGAAGGACAGCATTATTTCATTTGACTTCTTTTTCAGATACTGTGAAAAGTACGACAAATGTTCAGTTTGTGCGTGTCTCGCTCACGTAGTGTGATTTTGACTGTAAAATCAAATGAGCGTCACCGTTTAAGATTCATTTATTTTTATGTGTCACACTGTCAGAATGACAATTCCACCTGACAAACACTCAAATGTGAATGTTTACGAAGGACAGCATTACTTAATTTGACGTCTTTTTCAGATACGGTGAAAAGTACGACAAATGTTCAGGTTGTGCATGTCTCACTCATGGAGTACGATTTTGACTGTAAAATCAAATGAGTGTCACCATTTAAGATTCATTTGTTTTTATGTGTCACACTGTCTCACAATGACAATTCCACTTTAGAAACACTCAAATGTGACTGTGTATGAAGGACAGCATTATTTCATTTGACTTCTTTTTCAGATACTGTGAAAAGTACGACAAATGTTCAGTTTGTGCGTGTCTCGCTCACGTAGTGTGATTTTGACTGTAAAATCAAATGAGCGTCACCGTTTAAGATTCATTTATTTTTATGTGTCACACTGTCAGAATGACAATTCCACCTGACAAACACTCAAATGTGAATGATTATAAAGGACAGCATTATTTAATTTGACATATTTTTCAGATACTGTGAAAAGTACGACAAATGTTCAGTTTGTGCGTGGCTCGCTCATGTAGTGTGATTTTGACTGGAAAATCAAATGAGCATCACCATTTAAGATTCATTTGTTTTTATGTGTCACGCTGTCTCAGAATGACAATTCCACTTGAGAAACATTCAACTGTGAATGTTTATGAAGGACATTATGTTTCAATTTGACTTCTTTTTCAGATACTGTGAAAAGTACGACAAATGGTCAATTTGTGCTTGTCTTGCTCATGTAGTGTGATTTTGACTTCAAATCAAATGAGCGTCACCAATTAAGATTCATTTGTTTTTATGTGTCACACTGTGTCAGAATGACAATTCCACTTTAGAAACACTCAAATGTGAATGTGTATGAAGGACAGCATTACTTAATTTGACGTCTTTTTCAGATACTGTGAAAAGTACGACAAATGTTCAATTTGTGCTTTTCTCGCTTATGTAGTGTGATTTTGACTTCAAATCAAATGAGCGTCAGCAATTAAGATTCATTTGTTTTTATGTGTCACAGTCTCAGAATGACAATTCCACTTTAGAAACATTCAACTGTGAATGTTTATGAAGGACATTATGTTTTAATTTGACTTCTTTTTCAGATACTGTGAAAAGTATGACAAATGTTCAATTTGTGCTTTTCTCGCTCTTGTAGTGTGATTTTGACTGTAAGATCAATTGATCGTCACCATTTAAGATTCATTTATTTTTATGTGTCACAGTCTCAGAATGACAATTCCACCTGAGAAACACTCAATTTGAATGTTTATGAAGGACAGCATTATTTAATTGGAATTCTTTTTCAGATACTCTGAAAAGTACGACAAGTGTTCAGTTTGTGCGTGGCTCGCTCATGTAGTGTGATTTTGACTATAAAATCAAATGAGCGTCACCATTTAAGATTCATTTGTTTTTAAGAAGAAGAGAATCAGGGGGAGATTTTGACTTGATAATTTGATTTCCTTCACAGGTAATGTGAAAAATACAAGAGTTGATGTGCTCCTGTCACTCATGTAGTATGATTTTGAATGTGAAATCAAATTAATGTCACCTTTTAAAATTCATTTGTTTTTATGTGTCACACTGTCTCACAATGACAATTCCACTTTAGAAACACTCAAATGTGAATGTTTACGAAGGACAGCATTACTTAATTTGACGTCTTTTTCAGATACGGTGAAAAGTACGACAAATGTTCAGGTTGTGCATGTCTCACTCATGGAGTACGATTTTGACTGTAAAATCAAATGAGTGTCACCATTTAAGATTCATTTGTTTTTATGTGTCACACTGTGTCAGAATGACAATTCCACTTTAGAAACACTCAAATGTGACTGTGTATGAAGGACAGCATTATTTCATTTGACTTCTTTTTCAGATACTGTGAAAAGTACGACAAATGTTCAGTTTGTGCGTGTCTCGCTCACGTAGTGTGATTTTGACTGTAAAATCAAATGAGCGTCACCGTTTAAGATTCATTTATTTTTATGTGTCACACTGTCAGAATGACAATTCCACCTGACAAACACTCAAATGTGAATGTTTACGAAGGACAGCATTACTTAATTTGACGTCTTTTTCAGATACGGTGAAAAGTACGACAAATGTTCAGGTTGTGCATGTCTCACTCATGGAGTACGATTTTGACTGTAAAATCAAATGAGTGTCACCATTTAAGATTCATTTGTTTTTATGTGTCACACTGTCTCACAATGACAATTCCACTTTAGAAACACTCAAATGTGACTGTGTATGAAGGACAGCATTATTTCATTTGACTTCTTTTTCAGATACTGTGAAAAGTACGACAAATGTTCAGTTTGTGCGTGTCTCGCTCACGTAGTGTGATTTTGACTGTAAAATCAAATGAGCGTCACCGTTTAAGATTCATTTATTTTTATGTGTCACACTGTCAGAATGACAATTCCACCTGACAAACACTCAAATGTGAATGATTATAAAGGACAGCATTATTTAATTTGACATATTTTTCAGATACTGTGAAAAGTACGACAAATGTTCAGTTTGTGCGTGGCTCGCTCATGTAGTGTGATTTTGACTGGAAAATCAAATGAGCATCACCATTTAAGATTCATTTGTTTTTATGTGTCACGCTGTCTCAGAATGACAATTCCACTTGAGAAACATTCAACTGTGAATGTTTATGAAGGACATTATGTTTCAATTTGACTTCTTTTTCAGATACTGTGAAAAGTACGACAAATGGTCAATTTGTGCTTGTCTTGCTCATGTAGTGTGATTTTGACTTCAAATCAAATGAGCGTCACCAATTAAGATTCATTTGTTTTTATGTGTCACACTGTGTCAGAATGACAATTCCACTTTAGAAACACTCAAATGTGAATGTGTATGAAGGACAGCATTACTTAATTTGACGTCTTTTTCAGATACTGTGAAAAGTACGACAAATGTTCAATTTGTGCTTTTCTCGCTTATGTAGTGTGATATTGACTTCAAATCAAATGAGCGTCACCAATTAAAATTCATTTGTTTTTATGTGTCACAGTCTCAGAATGACAATTCCACTTTAGAAACATTCAACTGTGAATGTTTATGAAGGACATTATGTTTTGATTTCACTTCTTTTTCAGATACTGTGAAAAGTACGACAAATGGTCAATTTGTGCTTGTCTTGCTCATGTAGTGTGATTTTGACTTCAAATCGATTGAGCGTCACCAATTAAGATTCATTTGTTTTTATGTGTCACAACGTCTCAGAATGACAATTCCACTTTAGAAACATTCAACTGTGAATGTTTATGAAGGACAACATGTTTTAATTTGACGTCTTTTTCAGATATTGTTAAAAGTATGACAAATGTTCAATTTGTGCTTTTCTCGCTCTTGTAGTGTGATTTTGACTGTAAGATCAATTGATCGTCACCATTTAAGATTCATTTGTTTTTATGTGTCACAGTCTCAGAATGACAATTCCACCTGACAAACACTCAAATGTGATTGATTATAAAGGACAGCATTATTTAATTTGACATCTTTTTCAGATACTGTGAAAAGTACCACAAATATTCAGTTTGTGCGTGGCTCACTCATGTAGTGTGATTTTGACTATAAAATCAAATGAGCGTCACCATTTAAGATTCATTTGTTTTCAAGAAGAAGAGAATCAGGGGGAGATTTTGACTTGATAATTTGATTTCCTTCACAGGTAATGTGAAAAATACAAGAGTTGATGTGCTCCTGTCACTCATGTAGTATGATTTTGAATGTAAAATCAAATGAATGTCACCTTTTAAAATTCATTTGTTTTTATGTGTCACACTGTCTCACAATGACAATTCCACTTTAGAAACACTCAAATGTGAATATTTACGAAGGACAGCTTTACTTAATTTGACGTCTTTTTCAGATACGGTGAAAAGTACGACAAATGTTCAGTTTGTGCATGTCTCACTCATGGAGTACGATTTTGACTGTAAAATCAAATGAGTGTCACCATTTAAGATTCATTTGTTTTTATGTGTCACACTGTGTCAGAATGACAATTCCACTTTAGAAACACTCAAATGTGACTGTGTATGAAGGACATTATGTTTTAATTTGACTTCTTTTTCAGATACTGTGAAAAGTACGACAAATGGTCAATTTGTGCTTGTCTCGCTCATGTAGTGTGATTTTGACTTCAAATCAAATGAGCGTCACCAATTAAGATTCATTTGTTTTTATGTGTCACACTGTGTTAGAATGACAATTCCACTTTAGAAACACTCAAATGTGAATGTGTATGAAGTACAGCATTACTTAATTTGACGTCTTTATCAGATACTGTGAAAAGTACGACAAATGTTCAATTTGTGCTTTTCTCGCTTATGTAGTGTGATTTTGACTTCAAATCAAATGAGTGTCAGCAATTAAGATTCATTTGTTTTTATGTGTCACAGTCTCAGAATGACAATTCCACTTTAGAAACATTCAACTGTGAATGTTTATGAAGGACATTATGTTTTAATTTGACTTCTTTTTCAGATACTGTGAAAAGTATGACAAATGTTCAATTTGTGCTTTTCTCGCTCTTGTAGTGTGATTTTGACTGTAAGATCAATTGATCGTCACCATTTAAGATTCATTTATTTTTATGTGTCACAGTCTCAGAATGACAATTCCACCTGAGAAACACTCAATTTGAATGTTTATGAAGGACAGCATTATTTAATTGGAATTCTTTTTCAGATACTCTGAAAAGTACGACAAGTGTTCAGTTTGTGCGTGGCTCGCTCATGTAGTGTGATTTTGACTATAAAATCAAATGAGCGTCACCATTTAAGATTCGTTTGTTTTTAAGAAGAAGAGAATCAGGGGGAGATTTTGACTTGATAATTTGATTTCCTTCACAGGTAATGTGAAAAATACAAGTTGATGTGCTCCTGTCACTCATGTAGTACGATTTTGAATGTAAAATCAAATTAATGTCACCTTTTAAAATTCATTTGTTTTTATGTGTCACACTGTCTCACAATGACAATTCCACTTTAGAAACACTCAAATGTGAATGTTTACAAAGGACAGCATTACTTAATTTGACGTCTTTTTCAGATACGGTGAAAAGTACGACAAATGTTCAGGTTGTGCATGTCTCACTCATGGAGTACGATTTTGACTGTAAAATCAAATGAGTGTCACCATTTAAGATTCATTTGTTTTTATGTGTCACACTGTGTCAGAATGACAATTCCACTTTAGAAACACTCAAATGTGACTGTGTATGAAGGACAGCATTATTTCATTTGACTTCTTTTTCTGATACTGTGAAAAGTACGACAAATGTTCAGTTTGTGCGTGTCTCGCTCACGTAGTGTGATTTTGACTGTAAAATCAAATGAGCGTCACAGTTTAAGATTCATTTATTTTTATGTGTCACACTGTCAGAATGACAATTCCACCTGACAAACACTCAAATGTGAATGATTATAAAGGACAGCATTATTTAATTTGACATATTTTTCAGATACTGTGAAAAGTACGACAAATGTTCAGTTTGTGCGTGGCTCGCTCATGTAGTGTGATTTTGACTGGAAAATCAAATGAGCATCACCATTTAAGATTCATTTGTTTTTTTGTGTCACGCTGTATCAGAATGACAATTCCACTTGAGAAACATTCAACTGTGAATGTTTATGAAGGACATTATGTTTCAATTTGACTTCTTTTTCAGATACTGTGAAAAGTACGACAAATGGTCAATTTGTGCTTGTCTTGCTCATGTAGTGTGATTTTGACTTCAAATCAAATGAGCGTCACCAATTAAGATTCATTTGTTTTTATGTGTCACACTGTGTTAGAATGACAATTCCACTTTAGAAACACTCAAATGTGAATGTGTATGAAGGACAGCATTACTTAATTTGACGTCTTTATCAGATACTGTGAAAAGTACGACAAATGTTCAATTTGTGCTTTTCTCGCTTATGTAGTGTGATTTTGACTTCAAATCAAATGAGCGTCAGCAATTAAGATTCATTTGTTTTTATGTGTCACAGTCTCAGAATGACAATTCCACTTTAGAAACATTCAACTGTGAATGTTTATGAAGGACATTATGTTTTAATTTGACTTCTTTTTCAGATACTGTGAAAAGTATGACAAATGTTCAATTTGTGCTTTTCTCGCTCTTGTAGTGTGATTTTGACTGTAAGATCAATTGATCGTCACCATTTAAGATTCATTTATTTTTATGTGTCACAGTCTCAGAATGACAATTCCACCTGAGAAACACTCAATTTGAATGTTTATGAAGGACAGCATTATTTAATTGGAATTCTTTTTCAGATACTCTGAAAAGTACGACAAGTGTTCAGTTTGTGCGTGGCTCGCTCATGTAGTGTGATTTAGACTATAAAATCAAATGAGCGTCACCATTTAAGATTCATTTGTTTTTAAGAAGAAGAGAATCAGGGGGAGATTTTGACTTGATAATTTGATTTCCTTCACAGGTAATGTGAAAAATACAAGAGTTGATGTGCTCCTGTCACTCATGTAGTATGATTTTGAATGTAAAATCAAATGAATGTCACCTTTTAAAATTCATTTGTTTTTATGTGTCACACTGTCTCACAATGACAATTCCACTTTAGAAACACTCAAATGTGAATGTTTACGAAGGACAGCATTACTTAATTTGACGTCTTTTTCAGATACTGTGAAAAGTACGACAAATGTTCAGGTTGTGCATGTCTCACTCATGGAGTACGATTTTGACTGTAAAATCAAATGAGTGTCACCATTTAAGATTCATTTGTTTTTATGTGTCACACTGTGTCAGAA
Source organism: Chaetodon auriga (assembly GCF_051107435.1). Classification (NCBI taxonomy): domain Eukaryota; kingdom Metazoa; phylum Chordata; class Actinopteri; order Chaetodontiformes; family Chaetodontidae; genus Chaetodon; species Chaetodon auriga. Next base: position 22,745,107 of record NC_135094.1, read on the forward strand.
TGACAATTCCACTTTAGAAACATTCAACTGTGAATGTTTATGAAGGACATTATGTTTTAATTTCACTTCTTTTTCAGATACTGTGAAAAGTACGACAAATGGTCAATTTGTGCTTGTCTTGCTCATGTAGTGTGATTTTGACTTCAAATCAAATGAGCGTCACCAATTAAGATTCATTTGTTTTTATGTGTCACAATGTCTCAGAATGACAATTCCACTTTAGAAACATTCAACTGTAAATGTTTATGAAGGACAATATGTTTTAACATGACATTCTTTTTCAGATGCAGTGAAAAGTACGACAAGTGTTCAGTTTGTGTTTGTCTCGCTCATGTAGTGTGATTTGGACTGTAAAATCAAATGAGCGTCACCATTTAAGATTCATTTGTTTTTATGTGTCACACTGTCTCAGAATGACAATTCCACTCTGGAAACATTCAACTGTGAATGTTTATGAAGAACAACATGTTTTAATTTGACGTCTTTTTCAGATACTGTGAAAAGTATGACAAATGTTCAATTTGTGCTTTTCTCGCTCTTGTAGTGTGATTTTGACTGTAAGATCAATTGATCGTCACCATTTAAGATTCATTTATTTTTATGTGTCACAGTCTCAGAATGACAATTCCACCTGAGAAACACTCAATTTGAATGTTTATGAAGGACAGCATTATTTAATTGGAATTCTTTTTCAGATACTCTGAAAAGTACGACAAATGTTCAGTTTGTGCGTGGCTCGCTCATGTAGTGTGATTTTGACTATAAAATCAAATGAGCGTCACCATTTAAGATTCATTTGTTTTTAAGAAGAAGAGAATCAGGGGGAGATTTTGACTTGATAATTTGATTTCCTTCACAGGTAATGTGAAAAATACAAGAGTTGATGTGCTCCTGTCACTCATGTAGTATGATTTTGAATGTAAAATCAAATTAATGTCACCTTTTAAAATTCATTTGTTTTTATGTGTCACACTGTCTCACAATGACAATTCCACTTTAGAAACACTCAAATGTGAATGTTTACGAAGGACAGCATTACTTAATTTGACGTCTTTTTCAGATACGGTGAAAAGTACGACAAATGTTCAGTTTGTGCATGTCTCACTCATGGAGTACGATTTTGACTGTGAAATCAAATGAGTGTCACCATTTAAGATTCATTTGTTTTTATGTGTCACACTGTCTCACAATGACAATTCCACCTGACAAACACTCAAATGTGAATGATTATAAAGGACAGCATTATTTAATTTGACGTCTTTTTCAGATACGGTGAAAAGTACGACAAATGTTCAGTTTGTGCGTGGCTCGCTCATGTAGTGTGATTTTGACTGTAAAATCAAATGAGCACAAAATGAACATATACTGCACTTTTCACACTAACTCAACACGAATTCAAAATAAACCATGCTGTCCTTCAAAAACATGCAAGAATTGATGTTTCTAAAGTGGAAATGTCATTCTATGACAGTTTGACAAATAAATACAAATGAATCTAAAATACTCATATTCTGTCATTTTCAGGTCGGAATAACGCTATTTGAGCGAGAAAAGCACAAAATGAACATATACTGCACTTTTCACACTAACTCAACACGAATTCAAAATAAACCATGCTGTCCTTCAAAAACATGCAAGAATTGATGTTTCTAAAGTGGAAATGTCATTCTATGACAGTTTGACAAATAAATACAAATGAATCTAAAATACTCATATTCTGTCATTTTCAGGTCGGAATAACGCTATTTGAGCGAGAAAAGCACAAAATGAACATGTACTGCACTTTTCACACTAACTCAACACGAATTCAAAATAAACCATGCTGTCCTTCAAAAACATGCAAGAATTGATGTTTCTAAAGTGGAAATGTCATTCTATGACAGTTTGACAAATAAATACAAATGAATCTAAAATACTCATATTCTGTCATTTTCAGGTCGGAATAACGCTATTTGAGCGAGAAAAGCACAAAATGAACATATACTGCACTTTTCACACTAACTCAACACGAATTCAAAATAAACCATGCTGTCCTTCAAAAACATGCAAGAATTGATGTTTCTAAAGTGGAAATGTCATTCTATGACAGTTTGACAAATAAATACAAATGAATCTAAAATACTCATATTCTGTCATTTTCAGGTCGGAATAACGCTATTTGAGCGAGAAAAGCACAAAATGAACATGTACTGCACTTTTCACACTAACTCAACACGAATTCAAAATAAACCATGCTGTCCTTCAAAAACATGCAAGAATTGATGTTTCTAAAGTGGAAATGTCATTCTATGACAGTTTGACAAATAAATACAAATGAATCTAAAATACTCATATTCTGTCATTTTCAGGTCGGAATAACGCTATTTGAGCGAGAAAAGCACAAAATGAACATATACTGCACTTTTCACACTAACTCAACACGAATTCAAAATAAACCATGCTGTCCTTCAAAAACATGCAAGAATTGATGTTTCTAAAGTGGAAATGTCATTCTATGACAGTTTGACAAATAAATACAAATGAATCTAAAATACTCATATTCTGTCATTTTCAGGTCGGAATAACGCTATTTGAGCGAGAAAAGCACAAAATGAACATGTACTGCACTTTTCACACTAACTCAACACGAATTCAAAATAAACCATGCTGTCCTTCAAAAACATGCAAGAATTGATGTTTCTAAAGTGGAAATGTCATTCTATGACAGTTTGACAAATAAATACAAATGAATCTAAAATACTCATATTCTGTCATTTTCAGGTCGGAATAACGCTATTTGAGCGAGAAAAGCACAAAATGAACATATACTGCACTTTTCACACTAACTCAACACGAATTCAAAATAAACCATGCTGTCCTTCAAAAACATGCAAGAATTGATGTTTCTAAAGTGGAAATGTCATTCTATGACAGTTTGACAAATAAATACAAATGAATCTAAAATACTCATATTCTGTCATTTTCAGGTCGGAATAACGCTATTTGAGCGAGAAAAGCACAAAATGAACATGTACTGCACTTTTCACACTAACTCAACACGAATTCAAAATAAACCATGCTGTCCTTCAAAAACATGCAAGAATTGATGTTTCTAAAGTGGAAATGTCATTCTATGACAGTTTGACAAATAAATACAAATGAATCTAAAATACTCATATTCTGTCATTTTCAGGTCGGAATAACGCTATTTGAGCGAGAAAAGCACAAAATGAACATATACTGCACTTTTCACACTAACTCCACACGAATTCAAAATAAACCATGCTGTCCTTCAAAAACATGCAAGAATTGATGTTTCTAAAGTGGAAATGTCATTCTATGACAGTTTGACAAATAAATACAAATGAATCTAAAATACTCATATTCTGTCATTTTCAGGTCGGAATAACGCTATTTGAGCGAGAAAAGCACAAAATGAACATGTACTGCACTTTTCACACTAACTCAACACGAATTCAAAATAAACCATGCTGTCCTTCAAAAACATGCAAGAATTGATGTTTCTAAAGTGGAAATGTCATTCTATGACAGTTTGACAAATAAATACAAATGAATCTAAAATACTCATATTCTGTCATTTTCAGGTCGGAATAACGCTATTTGAGCGAGAAAAGCACAAAATGAACATGTACTGCACTTTTCACACTAACTCAACACGAATTCAAAATAAACCATGCTGTCCTTCAAAAACATGCAAGAATTGATGTTTCTAAAGTGGAAATGTCATTCTATGACAGTTTGACAAATAAATACAAATGAATCTAAAATACTCATATTCTGTCATTTTCAGGTCGGAATAACGCTATTTGAGCGAGAAAAGCACAAAATGAACATATACTGCACTTTTCACACTAACTCCACACGAATTCAAAATAAACCATGCTGTCCTTCAAAAACATGCAAGAATTGATGTTTCTAAAGTGGAAATGTCATTCTATGACAGTTTGACAAATAAATACAAATGAATCTAAAATACTCATATTCTGTCATTTTCAGGTCGGAATAACGCTATTTGAGCGAGAAAAGCACAAAATGAACATGTACTGCACTTTTCACACTAACTCAACACGAATTCAAAATAAACCATGCTGTCCTTCAAAAACATGCAAGAATTGATGTTTCTAAAGTGGAAATGTCATTCTATGACAGTTTGACAAATAAATACAAATGAATCTAAAATACTCATATTCTGTCATTTTCAAGTCGGAATAACGCTATTTGAGCGAGAAAAGCACAAAATGAACATATACTGCACTTTTCACACTAACTCAACACGAATTCAAAATAAACCATGCTGTCCTTCAAAAACATGCAAGAATTGATGTTTCTAAAGTGGAAATGTCATTCTATGACAGTTTGACAAATAAATACAAATGAATCTAAAATACTCATATTCTGTCATTTTCAGGTCGGAATAACGCTATTTGAGCGAGAAAAGCACAAAATGAACATGTACTGCACTTTTCACACTAACTCAACACGAATTCAAAATAAACCATGCTGTCCTTCAAAAACATGCAAGAATTGATGTTTCTAAAGTGGAAGTGTCATTCTATGACAGTTTGACAAATAAATACAAATGAATCTAAAATACTCATATTCTGTCATTTTCAGGTCGGAATAACGCTATTTGAGCGAGAAAAGCACAAAATGAACATATACTGCACTTTTCACACTAACTCAACACGAATTCAAAATAAACCATGCTGTCCTTCAAAAACATGCAAGAATTGATGTTTCTAAAGTGGAAATGTCATTCTATGACAGTTTGACAAATAAATACAAATGAATCTAAAATACTCATATTCTGTCATTTTCAGGTCGGAATAACGCTATTTGAGCGAGAAAAGCACAAAATGAACATGTACTGCACTTTTCACACTAACTCAACACGAATTCAAAATAAACCATGCTGTCCTTCAAAAACATGCAAGAATTGATGTTTCTAAAGTGGAAATGTCATTCTATGACAGTTTGACAAATAAATACAAATGAATCTAAAATACTCATATTCTGTCATTTTCAGGTCGGAATAACGCTATTTGAGCGAGAAAAGCACAAAATGAACATATACTGCACTTTTCACACTAACTCAACACGAATTCAAAATAAACCATGCTGTCCTTCAAAAACATGCAAGAATTGATGTTTCTAAAGTGGAAATGTCATTCTATGACAGTTTGACAAATAAATACAAATGAATCTAAAATACTCATATTCTGTCATTTTCAGGTCGGAATAACGCTATTTGAGCGAGAAAAGCACAAAATGAACATATACTGCACTTTTCACACTAACTCCACACGAATTCAAAATAAACCATGCTGTCCTTCAAAAACATGCAAGAATTGATGTTTCTAAAGTGGAAATGTCATTCTATGACAGTTTGACAAATAAATACAAATGAATCTAAAATACTCATATTCTGTCATTTTCAGGTCGGAATAACGCTATTTGAGCGAGAAAAGCACAAAATGAACATGTACTGCACTTTTCACACTAACTCAACACGAATTCAAAATATACCATGCTGTCCTTCAAAAACATGCAAGAATTGATGTTTCTAAAGTGGAAATGTCATTCTATGACAGTTTGACAAATAAATACAAATGAATCTAAAATACTCATATTCTGTCATTTTCAGGTCGGAATAACGCTATTTGAGCGAGAAAAGCACAAAATGAACATATACTGCACTTTTCACACTAACTCAACACGAATTCAAAATAAACCATGCTGTCCTTCAAAAACATGCAAGAATTGATGTTTCTAAAGTGGAAATGTCATTCTATGACAGTTTGACAAATAAATACAAATGAATCTAAAATACTCATATTCTGTCATTTTCAGGTCGGAATAACGCTATTTGAGCGAGAAAAGCACAAAATGAACATGTACTGCACTTTTCACACTAACTCAACACGAATTCAAAATAAACCATGCTGTCCTTCAAAAACATGCAAGAATTGATGTTTCTAAAGTGGAAATGTCATTCTATGACAGTTTGACAAATAAATACAAATGAATCTAAAATACTCATATTCTGTCATTTTCAGGTCGGAATAACGCTATTTGAGCGAGAAAAGCACAAAATGAACATATACTGCACTTTTCACACTAACTCAACACGAATTCAAAATAAACCATGCTGTCCTTCAAAAACATGCAAGAATTGATGTTTCTAAAGTGGAAATGTCATTCTATGACAGTTTGACAAATAAATACAAATGAATCTAAAATACTCATATTCTGTCATTTTCAGGTCGGAATAACGCTATTTGAGCGAGAAAAGCACAAAATGAACATGTACTGCACTTTTCACACTAACTCAACACGAATTCAAAATAAACCATGCTGTCCTTCAAAAACATGCAAGAATTGATGTTTCTAAAGTGGAAATGTCATTCTATGACAGTTTGACAAATAAATACAAATGAATCTAAAATACTCATATTCTGTCATTTTCAGGTCGGAATAACGCTATTTGAGCGAGAAAAGCACAAAATGAACATGTACTGCACTTTTCACACTAACTCAACACGAATTCAAAATAAACCATGCTGTCCTTCAAAAACATGCAAGAATTGATGTTTCTAAAGTGGAAATGTCATTCTATGACAGTTTGACAAATAAATACAAATGAATCTAAAATACTCATATTCTGTCATTTTCAGGTCGGAATAACGCTATTTGAGCGAGAAAAGCACAAAATGAACATGTACTGCACTTTTCACACTAACTCAACACGAATTCAAAATAAACCATGCTGTCCTTCAAAAACATGCAAGAATTGATGTTTCTAAAGTGGAAATGTCATTCTATGACAGTTTGACAAATAAATACAAATGAATCTAAAATACTCATATTCTGTCATTTTCAGGTCGGAATAACGCTATTTGAGCGAGAAAAGCACAAAATGAACATATACTGCACTTTTCACACTAACTCCACACGAATTCAAAATAAACCATGCTGTCTTCAAAAACATGCAAGAATTGATGTTTCTAAAGTGGAAATGTCATTCTATGACAGTTTGACAAATAAATACAAATGAATCTAAAATACTCATATTCTGTCATTTTCAGGTCGGAATAACGCTATTTGAGCGAGAAAAGACAAAATGAACATATACTGCACTTTTCAC